>NW_004524755.1:979757-984347 GCF_000260255.1 Octodon degus | reverse complement strand
AAAAAAAAAAAAAAAAAAAAAAACAGTTTTAAGCAACAAAGATGAAAGATGAAATATAGGCTTTGCTGGACATTGGAGTCCTGAGAATTCATCCTCAAGCTAATTTATTACCAATAATGCATGAAATGTAAAAGAAAAATCCTGGAAGAAACATAAAAAAAAACACCTCTGGAAATGGCAAACAAGTAGGAAAACACAGAACAACTATTTCTAATATGTTTTAAAGGTAATTTACTTTTTAAAGAAAAATTTCAAAGAATAAAGTTCTGATACATGCTACAATACAGATGAATCTCAAAACCAGTAGGTTAACTGAAAGGACTCAGGGACAGAGGTCATATACTGAATGATTTATTAATAAGAGTTTTATTGATAAGGAATATCTGATAGGGTAACCTAACAGGATGAAGGAACTGTAGTCAGGGAAGTAAAAGTGACTACTTCATGGTTATAAGGTTTCCTTTCAGTGTAACAGAATTTTTTTGGCAGAGAACTGTGACCCACATCTGTAGTCTAGCTACTTGGAAGGCTAAGGAAGCATGATTCCAGATTGGAGGCCATTAATGGCAATCATCAAGACCCACTGTTGAAATGCAATTTCTCAAAAGCTTTGGGGAAGGCAGCTCTGTGGTAGGACACTGGCCTAACATGCATGAGGCTGTGTGCTTGATCACCAGCACTGGAAAAATAGAAGTTTGAGAACTAGACAGAAGCAGAAGCTGTACAATTTTGTGAATGCACTAAGTTCCAGGACAGAGGGAATGGTGAAATATATATGTGCAATATATATTTGTGCAGTATATATACATATATATGAAATATGTATGTTAGCTCAATAAAAGTACTAACAAATTAGAGATTGAAGCTTTAATATATAACATTTGTATAAATATTCAATACAAAAGATAAATAAATTTTATATCATTCTCATTAAATTCACAAATTACAAGTTGTAAAAAGCTTTAAAAGGTGAAAATAGAGTTATATTATGTTCATAGACGATATGAGGGGCAGGCAGTCAGCATGACTCACACTGCACATAGGTGTGACACCGAAGCCATGACACAGGCAAATGCACTGCGAATTCGGAGTTGCCCTCTGGCTGGCCAGCCAGTCCTCGCATGGAGCAGAGGTTCTACACCAGTACAGCACCCTGAGGTTACTGGGGTCCCAGGGCTTGTAGTACAGCTTGCCAAAAAAATATGTCTCCATCCAGGAGAAGCAAACTGAAGAAATAGGACAGCACCCTGTCTACAAAGAAGGCTGCAGAGACCAGAAAGACATTGTCTTTGTCACAATGTCTGCAGCTGTGTGTCCGCTATTTTCCCTAGGGGGACAGCCAAGTCCTAAGAACAAAGAGCTCTGAAGCTCTCCCCAAAGAAAATTACTTTGTACAATAGTGTGAGAAAATTCAACCCTAGAGATACTCTTGAAAACAATGGAAAATTTAACAGAAAACCTTTGTATGGATGTTGGTAGCTTTATTAAAGTAACAAACTCTATGGTAGACTCCAACTATTTTATCAGAAAGAATTAGAAGAATGATAGTTAAATAAAACCCTTCTTTATCTTGGTACATCCTCAAAGACCAGCCTATAACATAATCCCTGCAAAGGAACCCAAATTTAATAGCACTAAACTATAGAACAATTTGTGCCCCAAGGGATGATTGAACATTTCAGAAATTAGCCAGCATTTAATGGAGGCAATATGGAGAGCGTAATGCAACCTGAAAGAGAAGTCAGGCAGGGGAAAGAGTTAGCACAAGCCTGTTACAGTGGTCAGTAGCCCTTGTGGCTGTACTCAGGGCCAAAGCTAAGTTCTCTGCGAAGAAACAGTATAGGATTCATAGTTGGGGAGATACACTTCACCAAAATAGCTAGGTAATAAATAAGCAACAGGGCCAGGGAGGCAGCTTAGTTGCACAGCTTCTGCCTGGCAAGCGTGAGGTCCTGAGTTTGATTTCCAAGTAGCAAATACATACATACATAAGTAAGTCAAAACAATATCCAGAAATGGGAAGAAAAGAACAGCATTCCCATCTTCTCAATATAATATTTTGAAAATCCGGTTTTCAAAAGAACATGCCAGGCATGAAACAGAACAGACAATTGCTGCCATACAAAGCAAAACATAACAGATTATAGGAAACCAGAGAGTCCAAAATGAGATGTTTGTTACACTTAAAGTGCTGACACAGACAAAAAGCATGTTAACTAAAAATCATACTTAGTAAAACTATCTTATGAAAAACAGACATTTCTAGGATAAACAAATTGACAATTTGTTCCTAACCAACAAGGCTTACAGGAAATACTAAATGAACTTGGGCAGGTAAAAGGCATTGACTAAAACAATGGTTGAAGTATATATCCATAAATAAACACACATACACAACACAATGTGTGTTGGTGAAGTGGTAACTGTCAAAGAAAGGATGGATCAATATTTCTTTAATCAATGTTACAGCAATTTTATGAAGAAATATTTTCATAACTCAATTGTTGTGCTATAATATGTAGAAATTTAACATTTATAATAATAGCATGGGGATTATCTTGGAGAATCACCAAAGCAGAACATGTGAAAAGAACCAGACTATAAATAACATCCTATTGTTAAAAAGTTCGTTAAACCAATGTCTTGTTTTCTTCTATTAATTTTTAAGAAGTCATCAAATTGTTCAAAGTAGTAATTAATTTATCATTAGATTTATGATATGTATAACAGTAATTACATAAAAACATGTAAAATGTGTACAAGGGGTAATGTTCCTGTGTCTTTCTGGAGTCATTCTGATTGGTTCAGATGCAGATGGTGAAACCATAGGCCGGGAATGATGCTGCACACCTATAATCCCAGCACTTTGGGAGTTAAGGCAGACGGAGTTCAAGTTCCAGCTCAGTCTGGGTGACATAGCATGACTCTGTCTCAAAACAAAATTTCTTTTTAAGAACTGAGGATGTAGCTCAATGCACAGTTCCTAGGTTGCATCACCATTAGGAGAGAGAGAGAGAGAGAGAGAGACAGAGAGACAGAGAGAGAGAGAGAGAGACAGAGAGAGACAGAGAGAGAGAGAGACAGAGAAAGAGACAGAGAGAGACAGAGAGAGAGACAAACAGACAGAGACAGAGAGACACAGAGAGAGACAGAGACAGAGAGACACAGAGGGAAGAAGGGAAGGAGGGAAGGAGGAAGACAAAGACAGAGAGACACAAAGACACAGAGAAACAAAGACAGAGAGAGAGACAGGGACACAGAGAGAGATCTATGTTTAAACCCTACAACAACACTAAATAAATAACTTGAAAATTATAATTAAAATCATTAAGGAACTCATATATTAAAGTATAATCACTTTAGCTAATGTGCAGGGACATTAAAGTTTATTTTCAAATAATACTACACTGATTCACATGCAGTAAGAATCTTGCTACGATATAACTTACCTACCTTATGCTCTGTGATATTGTTGGAAATTTCAATTCTAAATTATAAGCCCTAAAATGCTTTTACATGGTCATTATTACTTTGGGCGTGCTGAGGGTTGAACCTAAAACCTCAAGGCAAGGTCTTTATCTTTGAGTATATCCATTATCTCTTAAGTACATTTTGACTTAAAATGAGTAACTATACATATTTGTAGCTCTTCTATCTTTATATTTTCCACTTTGTAGTCTTTTACATGTTCATTTGGTATTATTTTCCTTCTGCAAGTAGAGTTGTCTTGAATACTTCTTGTAGCTCAGATGTGTGAACATTGAATTGTATCAGTTTTAAAATCTGAAAAAATTTTATTTCCCTTTTTACTTCTACATCTCATGCTTTTATTATCATCTGACCTGAAGTATGAGGTTTTGTTTGAACCCTCACACTTTTAGAAGAAATGCCTAATTTTTAAATAGAGGACTCCCTTAGATATTATCCAAGATGTTTCATTGACCTTGATTTCTAATTTAATTCCTTGGTGACTAGAGAATACCTTTTTTATGATACCATTCGTCTTCAAGTTTTGGAGACTTTTAAAAATCACATTCATGTGATTTATATTGGAGACTATTCTGCAGCCTTATATTTGTTTGCTATAGTTCTTATACATAGTCCAGGAGAATTAGCTTGAGGAAACTGCTGCTACCTTTTACTTATCCATGTTTTCATCCAACATTTCAGCTAAGAGTTCCACAAGTTAGGGAGAGTGGTGTGTAAGTTTCTTATTCTGATTTTAGAACTAACTTTGCTTTTGCTTCTGTTTCTTATGGCAGACTATGAGAATACTTAAGCACATTTGTATTTACAAAATCAAAGTCATCTTTATGAATTACTCTTTTCTTATGAAACTTTCCTGATTAAACTCTGGAAAACTTGTAATCAGTCTTTTAGGATATGAGGGAATCACAGCAGCCTTGTGTGGCACTGCACACATTTTCTGTCCACAGACTTAGTTTATCTATTTTTATTTAACAGTATTTCTGATAAACAGCATATAGCTGATTTGTTTTTTAATGTGCTTTTATGATCTTTGCCTTAAAATGCAATCATTATATTCCAGTGACATTTCAAATGCATGCTGATATGTATGGATTTTTTTTT
>NW_004524755.1:975823-979457 GCF_000260255.1 Octodon degus | reverse complement strand
TTTTCGCTACAAATTGGTCCTTCATTTATATCATTCTTATTTGTTTACTTTTGTCAGAGACGGGTATTCTATTGCCACTCATATATTGTAGGTGTATAAATTCAGCAAAGTAATCTAATATAGTGCAATAGTCCATAATAGTAGTGGGTTATCTGCCTGTCTGGCAATGTCAGAAGTTGTTGACTTGAGCCTTTCACAGCTCAGCATATTAATATGGCTTTACTTTTTATACCTTGTTTTTATACTTTTCTGCCGTATGGTTAAGACCACGATAAAGCAAGACATATAAAAAAAATTTAACTTTTGTATCTGACAAGGTCAGTCAATTGATGATGTAGAGTGTGCCTAAGGAGAGTCACATAGAGAGAAAACATTCTCTCAGGCTTTCACAGAGAGCAAATTGGTCAAGCAATGGCTATGACTCATCCACATGGCTGACACTGACACAAGATCTACAAACTATTGTACAGGGTTTTAGGGTAAATCCTGAGGGGATTTGATATGCATGGATTTTTACAACATTTTTCTACTAATTTTCTGTTGATCCTTGTGTATTTTATTTCACTTTCCCATCTTACATGAGATGATTTAAATATTTTTAAAAATTCCATTCCAATCCATCTCTTGCCTTTTTAGCAATAATCAATACATTTTAAATGATTACTCTGTGTGTTATGGCTTGCATCTAGTCCCAAAACTGCATGCAGTCATCAGGGTGACTTCTAGATTTGTGAACAATCCATGATCTAATACTGGGATTATGGATATGACTGCTATGCCTGCCCTGGGGTAGGTAATCTGCATTACAATATAAGGACGGGAGAGAGGCAGCCACTGCTCCTCCCTTCACTCTTTGCTGTTTTCTACTGCCATGAACTGCCACCCTCTGCCATGTGCCTCTCTGCCTTGAAGCCAGCTGAGTATGGACTGAAATCTCCACTAACTGTGAGCTAAATAAAACTTTCTTTCCTTAATTTTGGGTGCTGAGCATTTTCTACTCAGTGAGAGAAGAGCAACTGAGACACTATGTATTATAGAATATATCTTCAATTTGTATGCAATCTACTTTTCATTCCATATAAGATATAGGGAGCTTATGACTTCACTTGGAATGCTTATGTTTTAATTTTTATGTATAACAAATTTAATATATTGTAGTTTTTCAAACAATTATGGATTTTCCTTTAAACAACTCTGTTTAATTCAGTTTAGAGCAAAAATGTTCTTTTATACATATAAAGAGGTGCCAAAATCAGACCAATTCATTGGTCAGAGAAGGCTACATTTTTTCTTTTTCCATTTTTCCTCAAGGAGAAGGGCAGCAGAGGAAGTGGGGAAAGAGATTTAACTATGTATGTAAGCAAGATGGCTTATACAACTGTACTGTGCATTTTCTCTGGTCTATGGAAAGAAGCAGTTAATGCTTTAATTTGTTTTGTCTCCTTTTTTTCAATTGTTTCTTTTTGTCTTCATAGCTTCTTATACATTTCTTTCTTTTTCTCTTCTTCCAATTTTACATGGATGTATCTGGTAATATGAATAACTGTTTGGAAGACAACACTTTGTATTACAATAAATACTGTAAAATTCATATTACTTTGTTAAGTGATAATCTGTATTAATTTTTGTTCTAATTCTAATTTGTACTCTTTTTAAAAAGAATATAAATTTAAAAAATATGTCTTTATCATTTTGTCATAGTTACCAATCTGCTACTGAAAACTTCTTTTCTATTATTTCGCTTGTTAACGCGTTTGTTTTTCTTTCATTATTAGTAGATATTTTTGGAGATTAAATATTTATGAGTTTTTCTGTTTTTGTCTGTTTGTGTGTTTGTTCTTTCAACATTTGATTCTGGTCCACTTTCTTCTGATTTACATTATCTCAGATGAAAATTCCCTGGTTATTTGAATCATTGTTCCCTATTTTTATGTGACTTTTTCTGTCCTCTGGGATTTTCTCAGGAATTTCTCCTTAGTTTTTACTTTTTGTCCAACTGAGTGTGATGTGCTTACACATGTATTCCTATTTGTCTAGGTGAAATGTACGCTGAGTTTCTTGACACCACAAATTTATTTTTTTTAATTTTTTAAATTTTTTAAAAATTCTAATGAGAAAGAAATAGCAATGGAATAATTTAAAAACAGGTTATTAGGACAGTTACAATAAATAATACATTGCATACTGTTGTCTTCATAGTAGTTATTCAGAGAACAAGATGCAGACATGATATCTTGTCTAAACAATATTAGTACAAATCTTTCTTCTTATTGAACTAAGAGAAAGTAGCTATATATCTATCTTATTTTGTATACACAAATATTTTTTTTTCACTAAAAACAGTCCTGCATTTATATCCTCCTTTTTTCTTTTGTTTTGTCAGAGATGGGTGTTCCATTGATACTAGAGAAACTGTATTTGGCGAAGTCACCACCAATTTATGTCTGTCACCAAATATGGGAATTTGAGGCCACTATTTACTATTTTGTTCCTTACCTTTTGTTCTTTTCCAAGGAGTTCAACCACAAGTACTGTATTATAATATTTAATATTATTTAGTGATTCATTAAAATATTTTTATTCAATTTTTCATAACTTTAATCAATTTCTTATGATTTTCATTGACTTTCTTCTGTAACTTTCATGCAGTTACTGAGACTATACTACAGATTTTTATTTATAGAATACACTTCACTTCTAAAATTTTCATACATCTTCATGTTATGTTTCTAGGCAGAGTGCTTTTCATTTTCCATGCATTACCAACATAATTTTCTTACCTTAATATTATCTGTTGAAAATTCACAGTCTGATAATCCTAACACCTGATTCATGCTTTATTTGTTTTCCTTGATTATCTTTTTCTTACAGTTTTCTGATATTTTCTTGCTTCTTTCTCTGTTGAATTACTGTGTCTTCTTTTCCAGGTAATTTGATTGTTATGTTGTAGGTACTTTAATCTCATGAAGCCTAAAAACATTAAGGTTATTTTAGGAGATTCTTTTGTTGCACTCTTTCACTACCATTTCCAGAAAGCTACTTATACATCTCCACTATCTATTGATTTTATTCTTTTCTTTTTGTTGTTTCTTTTGTTTTGTTTTTAGGGCCTAAATTGAGGTTTTTAGAGCCTGTCTTGGTTTTGTGTGGCTCAAAGAACGGGCAAGTACATGCCCATTTTGATGCTGCCTCGTAGGGATTTATTCACCTTCGTCTTTCCAGCACTGTGGCCATAGCAGGGCTTCTCCCTCCTGATTTCTCAGGCCAAAGCTGTGGAAGATCTTCAAGCACAACGCGCGCACGGAGACGGCAGCTGGCCCGGGGGCCAGAGCTGACCACACGCTGAAAGGACAGATGCGTCCTGAGGCCACATCTTGCCTCCCCTTTAAAATGATGAGCTCTTTTTTTCATCTTTTTATACAATTTTCTTTTTATCAATAGTTTTCTAAATTTTTCCACAGTTTTATTGTGGTTTTCTCTATTCTTGGGGTGGTTGGAAGAACTGAATTTATTGAATTTTCGATTTAAAATTTTACAAATTTTGGAAATATTCAGGTGCTAAATTTTCAAATGTTTTATCTGCTCTTCTTCATGAGCCTCTAATTATACAATATAAAGAAACATATAAACTATA
>NW_004524755.1:927156-975723 GCF_000260255.1 Octodon degus | reverse complement strand
TATATATGTATATAAAGAAGTCTTTATATTATTTCAAAGGTAGCTCTGAGGTCTTTTCTCAGTCTCATTTCCACTTACAGCTCATGTTGTTTAGTTTCCATTCATAGAGCTTTAAATTCATTAATCATTTCTACATGTCTGATCTGCTGTTACCCCATCTAGCACATTTCTCCTTTGAGCTATTGTAATATTAATTTTTACAAGTTCCGCATGTTTCTTTTTATATCCTACAGATCTCTATTCAGTGATTGTCTTCCCTCACATATTGCAATGTGTTTATAACTCTTTCAAGTGCTTTTGTCTTTTCTTTTTCTTTTGTTCTTTTTTTTTTTTCAGTACTAGGGATTGAACTCAGGACCCTGCACTTGCCAGGAAAGTGCTTATTCTACTGAGCTATCTCCCTGGCCCTGTCTTTTCAATTTTTATTATTTATAGTGATTTATTCACATAGGTATGTGTCACATTTCCCTCCTTTACTGGTGATAATTTTTCATGGGAGTCTGGGTCTTCAAGTGTTTTCCCCTTTCTAGATTGTGTTGTATTCTTCTAGTGGTTGTGGGCTTCATTCTGGTAGGTAAGTACTCACAATCTGCTTTGATTTTTCCAGATTTTATTTTTCATCAGTTCCATTTTACCTTAAATGATGGTTACATTTCTGGTAGAGTTGATACACGAACATAACCCATCTAAATCCCCTTCTTCATCTTCTCTCACTCCTTCTCTCCCCTTCCATCCACCTATTGATGTCTTTCCCATATGGGAAATTCTTTCTATATATCTTATTTTCTATTTTTTGCTTTGTTCTCTATTGTATTTTGGATTTCTTATCGAAGAGAAGTCATGCGATATGTAAGCCTATTGCCTGCTTTGAGCTTTTCACACTACCTTCCAGGCCTTGCTTGTGGAAGTCTTCTTTCGGGATATTTTCACTTGACAGACCTAGCTCGGCTGTGATTTCTTTTAAGTTGTCCAGTTGATCATCAATAAATCTTCAGTCTTACTCATGAGGATCAGAATGATTCTCAGTCTTTTGTAAACTCTGAAAAACATTCCATTTGTGGAATAATTAGTATATTGCATAGTATTATAGATTTCTATCTTACACAAATGCAAGTTTGTAACTAGGAACTTTATGCAACTTCTTACAAAATCTTTCTTCCTGCCCAGAACTGTGCCACACAACTTTCTGCTGGCTCAGACTGCGTGACCTCTCAGTGCTCACACTTCTTACATCTTTGTCGAAGATTCTTCTTCTTGGCTCAACAACCAAAACTGATCCCCCAGCAGAAGTCCAGACTGAGTGCCACTTTTTCTCATTTGCTGCTTCTTCTGGGGGCTATGAAATTCTGCATCACCTGTGTTTCATACTCTGAAAACAGTTGTTTCATATATTCACTCAGCTTTCTTTTTTTTAAAGATAAGAGGTTGCATATCATTCTTGTTTCTGCTTTGACCCTCAAAGATTTGCTGCAGAGACTGAGAGGGATGGCCAACACAATGACATAAAGACCAAAAACGGACACATGTTTGAGATTTAATTTGCTCCAAACACCACATTTGGCCATTAAAATCCTATCTGATTTCAAATTATAAAGTAGAAGCATGCTGCTCAAATACACTTATTACCACGCTCACTGGTATCTTTTGCTTATAAGATTCTCAACAAGGATAAAAACAACTTTAAGCATCTTAGCCTTTGGATTGTTCAGTTTCATCCGTATGAAGAAAAAGAAAATAATTAGATAAGTAAATCAATTACACGACACTTAACAAATATCTATGTGACAATGACTAAGTCAAAGAATTAATTAACTTTACTTTCTGACTTATTATTTTATTGTGGCTACAGATACTAAATGTATTTTCACCAAGAAAAAGAGCAAATTTCTGATTTCCAGATAGAAAAGTTCAGATGCATCATATCCACATGCTGCCAGTCTTTCCTTATGACTCTTTAAAGAACCTTGACATGTTTTGTAAGATAAATATAAATAAATATGAACAGTTTCAATTATACACTAATATAAAGTCAATATAAGGTAGCATTTTGCAATGCTTTTATTTAAAAGATCAAACTTTAGAATTATTGGATGATATATAGCTACATAGAATTTAAAATGAATGTCTTTTGCAGTGTTATTAAGGCATTTTGACTTTTAAATAGACACAAAGTTAAGTACAAGGTCTTGAGTTCAATTTCTGGTACCAAAACAAAAAAAGAAAAGAAAAAATAGACATAATGATTAGGTTAGCAAAAGGCCCTCCGACTTTCTAAGATTCGCCTGTACCAGTGGTTGGCGAACTATGTCGTGCAAGTCAAGCGCTGCCAGCTACATCTTTGTAAACGAAGCCCTCGTGTGATGCAGTCTCTCCCATCTTTTATTGGCTTTTTGCACGCTTTCACGGTACATGGGAGGGGAGTTGTTATGGCAGAGACCGTGTGGTCTCCAATCCAGTTATCATATGTCTGTCCCTAATTTATTGTGTGCGGTAGTACAAAGAAAATATTATGCAACAGAAAGGAAATGGTGGAAGAATGAGTAGTACAAATTATTATTCTGATCTCTATTGAATCAGATAGAGGAAAAACAATGAAATGAGAAGGTTTTTGCCTGCATGGTTACTGTACATATCTCTTTTTGATTGTGTACCTCATTGAAGTTACACATGTGAGGTGATGTTTAGCATTTTGAGGGCAATCTAAAGATCATTTCTAAAGACTTTGAATAAATCTCTCAAATTGTGTTCAGCTCTTACTTTATACTACTAAGTGGGATTCTAACAATTTAAAAGATTACTATAAATATAAAATAAAAATAAATCAGGTATATGAAAATGTCCTTTAAACTCTAGTGCCTGCCACTGACTGGCTCTCAATATATGCTTTTTTGCAAATATGCTAATTGTCAAGGCTACTGTGTTATGTGGAAAAGGAAACCAAAGTAGAGTGCCCAGAGGGATGGGAAGGATCTCACAAATTATTCTGAGTTATGCCTATGAATGGGTCATTGGCTTGCATTTTGTCTTTCACTCCTTTCACACTGGAGTCTCTGGACCTCGGTCTTCTTGTTGCTGCTCTACCCTTCCCTGCTTGGGGAGGACCAAGAGTTCCTCACCCTGTTCAACCAGGCATCCAGCTAGTAGTGCACCCTTGTAGACACCTGATGTGACACAGTTATGAGTTTATTTTCCTTTCATTGTTATTCTTGCTCCTTTGTTAATTGTCCTTCTCTTTTACACTGTATGTAGTTTGGACATGCTCTTGCTGCTTTGTTTTTGATACTTTAGATAATAGAGCTGTGATGGTGGATGTATTAGAGCATTCAGCAATATAGTCTGCTGTGGCGTATGTGCAGCAGGATTCCATCACTGCACCAGAGAATGGAATTGATTAGAAAAGTTAGAGTGCATTATCTGCATCTCATATAATAATATATCATAATTGAGTTGAAACTTACACAAAGTTATGGTGGAATTTTGATGAAATAGAAGCATACAATTGTGTATGTACATGATTGCTTGTGGGTCTATTTATGCATTAGAACTAGATGTGTAGAATTCTGGTTTACTCCCCTTCATCAAATCATACAAAAGCAATACATAGACACAACTTCTGTTAAACTCCAAGATATATATCCAGATACACTGTGTGATCATAATCATGCCAAAAAAAAGGCAATTGTTGTGTGTACGCGTGTCTATGTGAATTAATTTGTTGTTGTAGAATATTCAGAGAACATCTTTCAGGTTAGCTCATCTCACACTGTAATGTGCATTAGTCTGCCAACTTTAAATTCAGACTCTCACAAAATCTTAGAGAAAAGGCAATAGATAGAGAAGTTCTTTGCCAGAATGCAGCATACATGGCCTCTAGCCAAACACCAGTTTCATGAACCTGGCCATTACTGTCTGCATTCCTATCAGCATTTTGGTCTTCTGAACTTCCACCAGAATCTCACAATAATTTCTGCCAGCATGGTAGAGCTTTTTTTTAGCCAGTGTCTTCAAAACTTTAAAATCCGGTTAGAAACCTCCATACCCCAAAATGTTTATAAATCAGCACCCAGTGGGTAACACCAAAGTCTGCTACTAGCTGGAGCAGTAACCCTTTGGACCATAGCTGCTGTGACTTCTGAGTGCCTGGGTAGCTGAACTCAGGAGAAACATTTTCCAAAGTGGCCCTGAATAAGCAGGAGAGGAGGGGTTCTCTTCTCCAGGAAAAGTCTTTCAAAAAGAGTTTACCCCCTTACAACACTGAGCTTGTGATAGACAGCCCTTCATCTTTTTTCATGGCTCTAATCTTTTAGCAGCCTCAACCCCTGCCCCATGTTACTTCCTTCCTTCCTTCATTCTTTCCTTTCTCAATGTCTCTCTGTCTCTCTGTCTCTCTGTCTCTGTCTCTGTCTCTGTCTCTCTCTCTCTCTCTCTCTCTCTCTCTCTCTCGGCCACAGATGGTTGGACAGTTGTCCTCTGCCAGGCTTTTTTCTGCTTTGTATCCACTCAACCATAGAATTATAAGGCTAAATAAACTTCAACAAGTGGAAAAGTATGAGGTATTCTGTCTGAGCAACAGAAAAGTGAATAATAGAGAGCACATGCATCACCACAGTTCCAATGGGTTCCTAAGATACTGCTAGTTAAGCATCAGTGGTGAGACTATGTCACTAGCGGCAACCCGCTGCCCATCGGCCACTGCAGGCTTTTTTGTTACCACTGAAAGCCGTAAGATGCTCCCCGCCATTGGTCTAGGGTATTATTCTCTGATAGCAGTGCCAACTAGGATGTCAAATTTTGATCTTATTTTATATTATTTTATTTTAAAATCTGTATTTCTGGAATCAAACCAAGGACTTTGCACATGCTAAGCAGGTACTCTACCACTGAACTACATCCTCAGCACTTATTTTATTTTCAATTAACTTGTATTGTCACTAACATGTATTAAAGGTACATGTTGTACATATTAATGAGTTTACTGTATTTCAGCATATGCATTCATTACACACTAATAAAATCAGGACAATTAGCATTTATTTTTCTTTACCATTGTTTAAAATTTTGCAACTTTTGAGTTCCTTCCAGATCATCGTAAAATACATGATGGCTCATTGTGAAACAATGTCATTGCAGTGCGCTATTGAATACAGAACTTATGCCTTCTCCTGTAACTTCATATTTGTTACCCAAACTCTTTCTACTCTTCCTCACCAGCATGCTCTGCCTTTCCTAACCTTGACGTTCTACAGCCAGGTCAATATTCTTAACTGTCTAGCTAGCTAGCTGGATGTAGCTTCCACATATGAGGGAGATTGTGTGGGCTTTGTCAGCTGTCATATTTCTCCCAACATAATGCCCGTCATTTACTTCTACTTTGCTGTACATTATAACAGTTTAGTTTTCTTTACTATTGATTAATACTATATTGTTTTTCTTTATTCATTCCTTGTTAGGTACTGAGGTTTGCCAGGTTTATTTCATATCTTTATTATAATGAATAATGGCCTAATAAACATGAAAGAGCAGGAATCTCTTTGGTTTGTTGAATTCATCTCCTATAGCTGGCTCATTCAGTGGATCTGTTCTTAGTCATTTGTGGAAGCATCACATTGTTCTATTAACTATTTGTGTTTCTTCTTTTTAGAAGTGCTTGTTAAGATCATTTGCCCAGAAAAAGGAAATTTTGATCATTATATCCTCAGAGTGTATAATGCCTCCAGTCTCTAGGACTTACTATAGACAATCAATTGTTTGTAAGATGAATTATATTTTTCTTCCTTTAATAGTTCCTACATTTCAATTTATTGCAAGAATCAATGATCAAAGGACCTTAAAATTTATCTCTCAGAATTTAAAATTCCTTACTAAAGTTCAGAAATATTTTAAAGCATTTTAGTGTTTTTTGTTCTTTCTGCACTTGAGGCCACATGCATGCTGCTGCCCGCCTGGCCTTGCTCCCTGGGAGAGGTGACTTGAACACTGCTAGTGAGGATGCCAGGAGAGGTGAAGGAAGAAGGCGGGAGACGGGGTGCAGGCACAGAACCAAAGTGCTCTTCTGCTTGTCACAGATCTCTTCAGGAGAAGCCAAGCAGCACAGTTCCAACTCTCTACTTGCTATAGTAGCAATAACAAAATAAAGGAATGTCCTGAACAGTTTGTGGGTGGGTGGACTTTGCAAGACCTGAAGAACCCACACTGTTCTCTACTTGAGCTCAGTTTGGTCTGAATCACTTTTGTTCCCAATAGCAGCTGTCTTGATACTGATAAAAGATAGCATACACTTTAGAAGCTTGGAAGTTTGATGGTCACACAAAACTCATTGAGCTGTCTCTTATTGGCCAAAGTAGCTAAGCAAGTATCTCTGAACAAATAGTCAGGGGTGAACTGGAAGCCTTCTAGTGGGTTGCATATGTGGACTGTAGAAAAGCAAAATCTGTTTTAAAAGAAAATTTCAGTGTTTGGAAACCTCATGTAGGGTTTTATATTTAAAACTCTTTTTCTTCTGAAACTTAAGGAAAAACAAAAGGCACAGATGGACTGTAGTGTAGGGAAAAGGCTCAAAAAACTTTAAAAGGTAAATAGGGACAAGGGTAAATATTGTGGTATAAAATTGGATCTGTAAAGCAATGGAGTTATTGTTCCTTCAGAAAAGTAGTTATATGTATTAACTATATCTTCACTAGTTTAAATTATCTTATAAACTATCTTCAATAGTTTATAAGCATTTACTATAAGAAAATTCATACAATAAAGATAATATGGAATGAAAAATAATCTACTATATGGGACCGGGGAGATGGCTCAGTGGAATAAGCGCTTCCCTGGCAAGCGCAAGGGCCTGAGTTCAATCCCCAGTTCTGCCAAAAAAAAAATAATAATCTACTATATTTTAATTCTATTTATAAAATATGATAAAATTTTAGATTTTAAAGAAATATCAGCCATTAACCAAAATTCCTAAGAAAACTTTATTTTTGCATATTGCTTTGTTGTTCATAGTGTGTATTTTTCCAAGTAAACATAATTAAATACAACTATACTGTATATTTCTTCTGAAGTTAATTCAGCTTGAATTAAATATGAACTATATTGTTATATCATGTTTTATATGCGTATGTTTAGATTATTAAACTGTTGGTGGCACTTTCCAAAATTCCATTAACCGTGAAGACTTCTACCTGAATATCAACATGAGACGACATAGACATCATTTGTTTTAACTTATCAAGTATGAGGGGAACATAGGTGAGTGTGTCCCTTAAGGCCATCTCCTTGTAAGGTGTGGCTGGAATTCTCTGGCATAGGTTTTCTAGTAGATGGCATGCCAAGGTCTTAAGTCTAAAAGTAATTATGCTCAATGTAAGTTAGCAATTCTTTGCCAGTTAAAATTGTCTCTTGAAAGAAGGATTTGAATCTACACACATAAATTACTGCAGAACAGAAGCACAAGAACAAGCTAAATGATTTACTCAACCTTCAAACACAAAGCAAAGGTGAGAAAAATACTGAATGGGAGTAAAAGAAAAATACGATGGAGCTTGAATGGCATTCATAGGTAAGAAAATTTACCTTGCTTATTGACAATAGATGGGCAAAAGAGTGATTATTTAGTATGCATTTTTTCTATTCTATGACTCTCTCCTTCCATTGTGTTTATTATATCCTAAAAAAAAAACCATTGATGCATTGGAGTTTTGTATCAAACTACATCTTTTGTATACAATGTCTGATTCTACCTAGGCTATGATATTTTCAATAGCTAAAAAATGTTTCTCAAACTCTGATTGTTTGATTAGAACATGCCTTTAGGAGTAGAATGTTAATATGACTGCCACTGAAGTGTACAAGGTTGAGTTACATATATTATATACACTAAGAAGTATACATATTAACACATGCAAACCCACTTATTGTCAGATAGTCTTACTTTAGTGACACTAGATGTCTTGGTAACAGCATCATGACCCCCTCAAGGGTTTTGATTCAGTCCAACTAAGATTCAGTGACAGCAATGAATTCTCACTTTCATTCATTTGCATTCCATTTCCTTTAAGTATATTGACACTATTCAAACAATAACTGCACTAGTATAGTCTCCAATGTGTGCTAAATCAGTGATGGTTCCCTCTCTGAGTCCTTACAATTAGAATAAGTTATATTTATTATGCCATTAATACGGCACAATTAGTGCTCTAATTGGACGCAGATGTGACTGACAATTATGTATACAGATTTTCCTCCTTTCAGATCTAGTTTTAACATGTTCACGTGTAATGTGATCCTTCTTCCAAAAGAAAAATCTGTAATCCTCTTTGTTAGGAAATTCCTATCTAAATGGTATAACGCCGTGATATTCTCAATAGCATTAGGATCAAGAAGATAGATAAAGATGGGCCGGAGTTTCGGGTTGGTGTCTACTCTTTGAGGCCACCAAATACTCCTCCCTTTTTGTGTTCACACCCTTGAAATATTTGCAGGCATTTGTCCTGCTTGCAAACAGGCACAAAGGAACCAAGCTGTACATACTCTTTTAATCTTTTCCCCTACATAAAGTCAATCCCTTCTTTCACATTTTCTATGAACTCTTTCCAACACTTCTATGTATTTAAAAAATAGTCCTCTTGTGATGACAATATGTCTATTGTTTTCTATTTTAATGGAAACAGACCGACACATTACATTCTTTGGATGGAGTATATTTCAGAGAGGCTTTGTGAATAATAGCATAATTTTACAAATCATCACTTACAGCAATGAGAATGGAGGGATGTAGGAGAATCATAGTTTCACGCACTTTTCTATCATTAGGGGTTAAATAAAAAGGTGATTTTTAAATTATGTTTATTTCCAAATTTTTCTTCAAATGTATGTGATGATGGGTTCTATGATATTCAGTAATCCCTCCCAAGTGCAAATTTGCTTTTTAGTCAACTTTGTTGATGAAAGTCTAAAGTTTCTAGATCGTATTCATGTACCCATTTATCTTTACCTCCTCACAACTCAGGCAAGCCACTGTGGTGCTACAGTGAAGTAGATGTCCTCTGTCTTGATCAAATGAAATGATTTGAAATTATTTTTAACTTTTTAAAGATTTTATTTATTTGGTACAAGGTCTCACTGTGCAATTTAGACTCTTAGTGATCCTATTGCTTCAGCCTTCCCAGCCCTGGGATTGCAGGCATGCACCACCATGACTGGTTTCAGTGGCCAGCTCAGCACACGACCAGCATGCCGTGTGGTACCAGGGACCTAACCTGAGTCCTTGAGGTTGTCCGGCAGGTGCTTAGACTGCTGAGCTATCTCCCCAGCCCAATAATTTAAAATTTTTTAACCTGTTTTCCAGAAAATGGGAATTTTTATTTTACTATGCTCTACATTTTAAGAAATAAGAAGCTTTTGTGTTTTCTTGCTCCTTCCTTCTCTAAAGAATTGCAGTGTTGTCCAGTAGCTCCTATGCAATATTCCGTCTCTCCTGCCACTTCCAAATAGGAACTTAGGAGCTGTTGGTCCAGTTCTCCTGGGTACATCTGTTAATTGTCCTTAGCAATTTGGGGCTAAGAGAGATGAGTGAGGATAACAAGGAGGCAGAAGTAGAATATCTCGTGCGAACACAATGATAATGCGTAGGAGGCTGGGCCTTTCCTCTTCCTGTAAGGAATAACTCACAGGGATAAAAGACAGTGGCTCTGAAGATGTGTAATTAGCAGCAGCAGCATCACCCCTCTGCATTTGTTCAGAAAGAAGGCAGAACCAAAGATTGTAACTGACTTGACAAAATCTCTGTTAGGGAAAACGATTGCCACACACCTCTGAAACAGGTACAAAGGCGCTGGAGACCTTATCTTACTAATTCACTGTTGTGCAAAGGTATTTACTACTATCAGAATAAGCTGAGGGCTGCGTAGCTAGCCAAGGGAGTTAATAAAAAGTAAATAAGCAAAACAGGGTTCAATACAAAAAGACAAACAGTCTGAAAACAATCATTGGAAACACTGAGAAGGGAGCAGGGTGTGGCATGAGCTTGTCTCCTTGTGGGAGGCAGTGTAGTGAGGAAGAGTTACCTAATGATGCCTCCTATATGCCAGTTTCTGATATAGGAAAGTAAGGCATTCAATCTAGAATCTGAAGTTTTCAGTTCCTAGTCAAATGTTTTTATTACTGACATACTTAAGATCTTACCACTTCTCCAGGACTAACATTGTGAAAAACTCTAAACATATTTTATAAAGCACAGCCCTATTGGTTCAGTAAATAAATTGAAAAACCATATTTATGATATCAGGCTAACGATTTAGAATATTTTCACTGGTCAACTTAAGGTTATATGAATGAATTAAAATTTAATTATGAAGTAATGAATATTTCCTCTGAATTTTAATCTTAATTATTTCAATGAGTAAATCATTTGAAAGAAAGAATTTTTCAAAGTGGAAAGCTTGTACCATTCTTTGGCTTCTCCTTTATTCTTTTTTCTTTATTTCTACCCCATCTTCTGACCCTTTTCTGTTTTTTTCTCTCTCTGTCTTTCTCCCTTTCTTCCTTTACTGTATTTAAAAAAATAAAAATGTGATCTCCTAAATCATTACATATTTTCAAGTACATGATGCACAGTGTTAAACGAGGAAATTTCCGACTGTGCGTTCAAAGCCAGGTAGGCCAAGCCAGTGCCTTGCTTGTCTCTAATCCTGCTATATTTGTGTGTTTAATTATTTTTCTTTAAAAATAACCAATCACTGTTCATTCACTGTCAATTACAATCCAATTTTCAACTCTAACTGCACATTATAAACTAAATATGGTAAGATATAAAGAGCAACACAGTGATTAGATTCCAAACAAAACAATGGTATTTAAAGAAATAGGAAAATCTGCAGAATGTAACTATTTAAACATGGCATGGACTCCTTAATTGTAATCTATAATGTTAACAAGATTTAGAAGAATTAAATTGTCTTCAAACATAAACATGAATCCAAAGATCAAGTCATTTCCATACTGTGTGTTCACCTTGTTCTCTCTGAAAATAGAAGCTTTGGTGTCACTTTTTTCCAAATGTGCATAACTGCTACTGAAATAGAAAGAAACTCCAATCACAGTTCCAAACTGGGAATACATTTGTGTCTTGTGGGTGAGAAAATCAGTGGTTTGAGTTTCCTGTTTGGTCTTCATCCAAAGTGAACCTATCTCTCAAGGTCTTTCTGCTTCACCTCAAGCTGCCAACTGGTCCTACCAAGCACAGCAATGGAAAGTGTTTCCCTCCACATCCACCCCAATGCCTCACTCTCTGAAGTTCCACAGAAAAGCCCAGTATGTGACCCTGGCTATGTTCCCCTCAGGGTGAGGGGACTTCTTCCCATACACTGAAGTAAGTAAAGTGAATGAATTATGACATTTCAGAGAACTCGGCAGCAGATTGAAGGGATTCTCATGGACACAGGCTACTCCACCATCCTCTGTCATGGTCACTAGTGCTGCTGGCCAATACTTTCTGGGCATGGAAGGGGGCCTGCACCCAGCACCATGATGGTTTAACTAGTGTTACACGGTGGGATTTGGAAGAAAACTCAGCTTAAACTTTCCCTATGTTTGCTGCCTTATACTTGCGGGAACAAATTTAGTTCATATGTCTTTCACTTTTAAAGATATTATGCACTAATATAATAGTACTGTCAAACTCAGTAAGCATGGACGTTATTTTTAAGTCATTCTCTTTACTCAGGTTTGGAAGAAACTACAGCATGTATATCACTTTGAAGACAACAATTTCTCTACTATCCAAATAATCAAATCGTATGGACTACTGCACTATACTGGATTATTTTGCTGAATTCACACACCTACAATATTTAAATGGCAATGGCATACCCATCTCTCACAAAACTAAACAAAAAAGGGGATAACAATGAAGGACCATTTTGTATCCGTATACACAAAATACTTGGGACAGATATACATCTACTTTCTCTTAATGCAATGAGAAGAAAGATTTGTACTAATAGTGTTTGGACAGGATATCACATCTGCATCTTGTACTGTGAATAACCACTACGAAGACAACAATATGCAATGTATTAATTATGCAAACTGTCCTACTAATCAGTTTTGAAACTGTTTCATTGCTATTTGTTTCTCAATAAAATTAATAAAAAATAATCAAATCATATTAACATTTCGTGCAACTGTGCTGCTGCCGGATAACGCATGACAAAATCCTCTTACAAGACGTTAGCTTCTTTCAGGGTTCTAATCTTAGTTCCGTACGTAGGACCTGACTTCTGAACCCATCATGAAAATATTGCTTTCATTTTGGCTCTTCCTCCTTCTGAAGAAAATTATTTTAACTCCAGGGTTTTTTTTCAGATTTGTCTAACTATATGCTGTATTTATTAAGTGTGAATTTTTATCCATCACAGAATAAGACACATACCGAAATGGGTAGAGTAAGTTTTGGTTGTTGACAGTGTGTATGTTCTTAAAAATAGAAACTATCTTGAGGAGCTAGTTAGTTGGTCTTAGGGAAGTTGGTTTCACAGAATTATGGGCTGGCAGAACGTGGCTCAGTTCATGCCTTCTTAAAAATTACCTGTCTAACATATAGGTGACAATTGACAGGGAATTAAACTCACACCCTTTCTAGAAGTACAATTCATACTGCTCTCCTCGGCAGGTTTTATTGGGATCCTTACCTACAGAGAGCACTTAGAAAAACTGTTGCCTGCTCTTGTGCGACTGTTTTGAGTGGAAACAACCAAGGTGCGTAGCTTTGCTCATTTCAAGCACTTGAATATTAGTAAATGTCAGCTGTGAGCCTTTTTCAGGTTACATAAGCAATATTCATTTTTGTCCATGTTGTTATTTATACTTAGAAGAAACCAACTGAAATATTCTTAAAGCATAATATTGAATTGGAAAAGTACATCACAAAATTAATTATCTATTGGTAGAAGTCAGGCTGTTTGGGGGCTAATCAGTTTTATTTATTCAGTAGACATGCTGGAGTACTTAATTAGGTACAAGGTACCATGCAGATTTCTAGGTATACAAAGTCGTAGGACGTATTCCTACCATGGTGCAGCGAACAATCGCACTCAAATCTGATAAATACTAAATTTAGTTCATGTAATATGTTTTCTAAGAGAACATAAGGAGAGACCTTATTCCAAGAGACAGGAGAATTTTTTCATAAAGTAAGCGCCGTTTGGAATTGAGCAATATCTCTCTGCTTAAAAAGAGAGTCTCCTATGGTAAAGTGCAAACTTCCGAAATGGCATAATGAGAGGCATTTTAATAAGTTGGAAATGCAGAGCCCTGTGTAGTAGCCTTAGAAACTGGGATAAAAGAGTTGTATAAGCCTGGGGCTCAGGGTTATATACCTTAGAAGGCACTTGGACTTTATTTGGTTGGCTCAGTAATCTATGAATTCCTTAAAAAAAGACTTTTAACAAATATTTATTAACTATATACTATGTTCCCAGTAGCATTCCAAACAATGAAAAAAGCAAGAGTCCTTATTAGAAATTTTATGTTTGGAGGTAGAGATAGTAACTAGTCAATTATACATTGCTATAATAATAATAATAAAAATAATAATAATAATCTTTATAATATGACATGAGACTTGGGGTATAATGTAAATATTACAAAGAATATTAGAATACTGTAAGAGGAAAGAAAATAAAGCAGCATGGGAGATTGCCACGAAAACTTCTCAAACAAGGCACTATTTGAAACAGAGCAATCTGTCGATTGGGAGGGTGACAAGGAGGCCCGGAAAGGCAATGAGAACAAGTGTCCTGGGCACGGGTACAGCAAGCTCAGAAACTTTAAGGAATGAAGTTCTTAGGTGACAAAACAGAATCTTTGAATTTGAAATAAGACAATGCAAAAGAGACAGGCACTACCCACCATCTTCAGGGAATCCTACCAATGACAAGAGGAAGAATATATCCTTTTGTATTAGAAAAAAAAAAATACAGAACACAATTGAAATATTTTAAAATTATTTTAAAAGCCCCCTTTCCATTATCCCTTCCTCTCTCCTAGAATGAAAATTCTGGGACATGAGGATCTGGGGAGTGACAATATCAAACATACCTTTTCATTCTTAGATCTTAAGCTTTTCCCTGAGAGCTACTGGAAGATCATCCCCGATGCAGACACAAAGGCAGAAATGGACGGTGGTGTAGGTGAAGGTTATGCATTGTGACTTGGTAAGCCTCCCCTGAAATTCTTGGTGAGATGATTGCAGAGGGAATTCAGACTGGGCAAAGAATGACCATTTAAAGTTTAGTTGATTCCTGAGGTTCCTATTCTTTTGCTTTTCATATGAAGAAAAGGCTGCTCCTCTTACTGCCGCTCTTAGCATGTTACTAAGCTATGTGCTAAAACAATGGGGAGTTGTGTCTACCAGCGGCCTCCAGCTCCCAGCATCTCTGCTTGCAAAAGGATTTGGCTGCAGGTTGCAGGGATGCCCCTATGTCTCTGAAGACAGACGAAAAACACGTAGGTTGCCTAAAGACAGTCAGGATGAGCTGAGGGAAGCGCCCGCACAGTCCCAGGCTCACCATGAGTTGTTAGAGAATTCCATTTGCCTACTTCCCCCGAATCGGGTTTTCCAACAAGGACAATTGCTTTCTCCAACCTGAGATATTCTTTGTTGCATTGAAATTCATCGCAGAGGATAATATTTACCTTGTCAAATGCCCTCGGATTTGCAGCACATTTGACTTTATGACTAACCTTCTCTTCCGTCACCTGACATTTGCCCGTGAATTTCTGTTCATTACTAAAGCCTTAGACAAAGACTTGACAGATTCTCCCCACAGCAGCACCCTATCCTAAATAAAACAAGTGATGGTTTCCCATATGTTTTATGAAGCGGCACACAAGCTGTTTAATTACCTTATGTCTTAGTAGGAGAATTTCAAACATAAAATACAAAGAAAATGCTTCATTCTCCAGAGTCAAGCAACTCCCCAGGTTTCCCAAGGACTCCTCATACACTCCAAGCAAGACAAGAGACTTCTCCTTTCTCTGTCCTATTCCAGGCACATAAAATGGAACCCACAGTGTTAAAACTAACTCCAACTGAGCGGGCAGGGCAGCAACCGTGGCATGTCAACTCTTGTGTGTCAATGTTTCATGTAAATTTATATTGAGTTCAGCCAAACTTTTCCCTCTACTCTCGCTCCAAGGGCAAGCTATAAATCTAGTCTCGGCACCTTAATTCTTCTGTATTATGCCACAAGCACTTTATCAATAGGATGTAGACAAAGCTATATCTGTGTTTTATGAGTTGCTTGGGTTTATATTGTCATAAGAGAGCAACAGCGGCTGATGGTTTGAAATATTTGTCTTGGAGATTGCAGTTAGAGAAGCTCAAGTTTGCAGTCTGAGAAAAGACAGAGTGCATGTGTCAAAAAGGGACCATTTGCCCCAGGGTCCTTGATTCTTTGTACCCCTCCTGTGGTCCTTTGGCCTCCACGTGACATGGCTCTCACGGGGCCAGTGACCTGAACCTTAAGGCAGTTAAGACCTGCACCACATCAAGGTGGCCCCGAGACTCTTTACAACAAGATTTTGAAGAATTTTAATTAAAGAGAAAAACAAAGTTTCTGCTCTTTTGTCTAAGTAAAGTAACTTATTCAAAGGAAATAAATGTTGAGCTCAAGTGGCCAAATAGGAATTTATATTTTTTTCAATAATAGGGACAATGATATTTAGAATTATATTGCTTATATTGCAGCCCCTAGTACACATGGCTACTATGAGTCCAAATAAAGTTGATTTGAGCTGAGAGTTGCTGTTCATGTGAAGCATTCAGTAAATACAAAAATCTCATTCTCTAACTGTGTCTCTATCTAGTCATCTGTGTACTTATTTATGTCTCCCTATTGATTAACTGCTGACCTCATTTTTTTTCTACTTCTAATTTTTTTTTTTTTTTCAGAACCGGGAATTGAACTCAGGCCCTTGCACTTGCCAGAGAAGTGCTTATTCCACTGAGCCATCTCCTAGGCCCCCTCTACTTCTTATTTTTTAAATATAGCCATTGAGAAAGTTTTTAGTGTGTTTTAAGTTAATGTTTTGTATTTCATTGTAATGTAGAGCACTAATTTTCTTTTTTTGTGGATTTTTTAAAATTAATTTCATTGAAAAAGAAGTAGCAATGAGACAGTTTCAAAACAGGTTAGTAGATACAATAATTAATACATTAATTTTCCAGGTTAGTCAAGTTTGTATAACATAAAAAGCAGTAATGACACTAATAATAAGATTTAGCATTCACAAGACACTTATGAGGGAATAAGTGTATGTAACACTTTAATATTTTTGAAACTCCTATGAGTCGTCTCCTATTTTTTTTCTTTTGAATGAGGACAATGAGACATGCAGAGTTTTAAGTAGCTTTGCAAAGGGAAAGAGCACTAGCACACAATGATAGGCTGGATTTGAACCAAGTAGAATTTGATCACATGACTTTGCTACCAACTGTGTTAAGTCACAATATGGTCACATTGATCACATGTGTTGGTTTATTGTACTTTGTTTTTTAAATCTAATTTTTATTTTGCCTGCAATAAAATTTACTTTTTGTTGCATGATTGGTGCATATAATCATGTCTACCAGGGCCACTCCCCTAAATTTCCTCAAACCATCTTCTACGCAGGCTCTCTCTCGATCAACCTAGCTCTCAGCAATCTAATTGCTGCCGTAGAGCTTTGCTTTTTCCAGCAATCATATAAATGAAGTCATCAAGTACGTGTGCTTTAGAGTCAGGCTGTTTTTTTTTTTTTCAGGTATTTTTAAAGTGAGTAGTACTCCCAGGAGAAAGATGTAGCAAAGCCGGTTTCTCTCTCCACTAGGACACCATTAGGGTCATCTCCAAATCTGGGAGACTGTGAAAAAGCTACTCTAAATATTTGTGTACAGATTTATCAGAAACACTTTTTTTTAATATTAATCATGAAGAGATGGATTGTGAAGGCCACTGTCAAGAACAGGTTTGCCTATAGCAAAGAAAGTGTCACGCTGTCCCCAAGAGCTGTGCAATTCTCGAGTCTTACCAGCAATGTCGGTGGGTTCCTTTAGCACATTTTTCAGTTGTTGGTTTTTACTACTAAGTTGTTAATCCTTTATATACTTTTCATGCATCTTCTATCAGACACATGATTTGTACATATTTTGTCTTAGCCTGTAACTTGTCATATTATTCCCATAATGGTTTCCTTTTCTCTGCAAAACAATTTAATGTTTGTAATTCATTTTATCATATTCTCCAACTATAAAAAACATAGTTGCTTGAAGGGCTGGCAAGATAGCTCAGAGGACTAAAAGCCTGCTTAGGTAATTGCAGGGACTGGGGTTCGATCCTGGGCACCACATGGCACACCGCCCCACCTCTGGATGCCTAGATGCCTGAGCAGGCCACTGACACTGGGCATGGAGGCACACACCTGTAATTCTAGCACTGGGGAGGCTGAAACAGGATGATCACTACAAGTCCGAGGTGCATAGTGAGACCCTGTACCAAATAATAAATAAATAAATAAATACATTTTAATTTTTTTAGAAAAACAATATAGTCTTTTGAAAATTGTTTGCCTAAGCCAAAGTTACAAATGTGAAGCTGTATTTTTTTATAAAATGTTTCATAATTTTAGTTGTTTCTTCAAAAAAGTCTTTTTGATCTGAATGATAAAGTTTCTAATACCATTTTTGATAAACTATTCTTTGTTTACTGAACTGCTGTTACTTAATTTATCATACTTATGTGGCATCTTCCCTTACATTCTGTGCAGTTCCACTGAACTCCATGTCCCCATTTGCTAACACTATTGTCATAATTGTTCTGACTCTGTAGTTAATTTTTATATCAGAGAGTGTGAGACTCCTACCTTTTTAATTAAAAAAAACAGTTTGATAGTTCTTTGGCTTTCCACATTCATTTTTTTACATGCCTAACAGACAATTACCCAAACAAGTACATTAGCCTTCTAGTGGAATTACAGTGCAGCTGTACCAAATTTGGGGAAGTTTGATGTCTTAAAATCATTGAATCATCCAATCCATCAGTTCAATCTATCTTTGCATCACTGTGCATCTCTTCTTTATGTCCTCAGTGTTTTAGTATTTTCAAGATATGGATTCCACACAGATTTTGTCAGATTTTATAGTAATATTTTACTTTTTTACTTTCTTGCACATAGTACTGTTTTTAAACGGTTCTTTTGTCAATACTATAATGTGTGTAGACGTAGAATTGACTTTTGTATTGACCTGGTATACTGAGTCAAATAGTTTAAAAGACTTACAATTTCTTTGAGACATTCTATTTATGTAATTTTGTCATCTCTAAAGAGAAAAGCTTCACCTTCGCATTTTCTATTGCATATTCAATTCTCTCTACCTGTTTTGATTAACTAGAACTTCTTCATTATGCTAGAGCAGAGAAATAAATATCTTATTTTACTTGGATCTGAGGGAAGAATTAATTCTTTTATCACTAAGTCTCATGTTAACCATGGGGCTTTTGTAGATGTGCTTTATCAGTTTACTAGAGATTTTTTACATTCCTATTTTGATGAAAAGCTTTAAGCAAGAAAGGATAATGAATTTTCAAATGTTCTATTTGCATCTGCTGATATGATTGTGTAGTTTTCTTCTTTAATTCATTCATACAAAGAGTTATTGATTGATTTCAAAATATTGCTGGCCTCAAATTTCTTGTAAAAGTCTTTGAGGGGGCCAGCGAAATAGCTCAGCAGATTAAAGCATCTGCAAACAGGTACGGGGCCAGGGGTTCCATCAGACAGCAACTGAGACTGTCATTCCAGCTCTTGGGAGGCTGCAAACAGGCGGACAACTAGAAGTCCGATCTAGTAGTGAGACCCTGAACACCCTGTAGACGCTTCCCTAAAATACAAACAAAAAAAAGTCTTTGAGGATTTCCGTGTTGAAGCTTATAAGAGATATTGCTCTATTTCATTTTTCTTATAATATCTTTGATTTTTTTATCAAGCTGTAGTCACAAATATTTAGAAATGATTTTATATTTCTATTTTCAGAAATAAACTTTGTATTTGGTCTGTGTCCTCATTCGGCTTCTTTTAGAACTTTTTGTGCTCACTCTGTTACAGTGGTTTGTTTAGAACATTTCCATAAATTGTGTTTGATATGCTTGCATGCGGGCTTACAGTTTTGATTGTTCTATGTTTTGTCCTCTAATTGTTCTTTTCCTGTTTCTCTTCTCTTGATCCGTACATTATTTGAATAGCTTAACGTCTGTTCAATTTGACATGCTGGTGTTAACTATATCTTTATTTAAGTGGCTGGTCAAAATATTAAAATAAGTATAACTAAAGCATTAATAATTCACTTATATTTAACATTTTATGGTTTTAAGTAAAATGTAGAGCTGTTACAAACATGTATCACTTAACACTTGCACCTTTATGATAAAGTTGTAGTGTAATTACACCTACATAGAACAAAAATAGTACTAGACAATAATCTTCCTTTACACAAGGGAAAAGAAAGTGGTCTATTTGTATTTACTCAGATGCTCACCAAGCCAGTGGCTTGCTCTTACCCTCAAAGTTCTGAGCTTTCCCCTGGTAGAGTTGTCTTTAATTTCTTAAAGTTCTGCCATATTTCATTAGAACAGATTTTCTCAGATCCTATTTTTAGTTTCTCTAAAATTAAAAATGTCTTCACATCATTTTGGTTCTCAAAGTCATTTCCACTGGATGAGAGATCTGAGTGGGCAGCTTCTTGGAGATATTTAAAAACCGATTCCACAATTGTCGGTCTCCATGACTTCTGATAAGAAATCCACCAAGGGACCAGCCTGATAAGTGCCTGCTTAGGCAGAGTGCAGTAGCCTGGATTCGATCCCCCCGTGTGCTGTGCCGGGCCAATCCCAGGGTGCGCTAAAATGGTGATTGAGATTGGGTGTGGTGGTTTGTGCCTGTAATCCCCTCACTTGGGAGGCTGACAACAGGAGAATCACCACGAGTCTGATCTATGTAGTGAGATCCTGCAGACCTTGTCCTAAATACAGAAGAAAAAAAATTCACTATCAATATTTTCCCTTTGACCTCATGATTTTATTAAGGAAAAAAAAAATAATAGCTAATGAGAAATGAGGGTTGGGAGGATGAATTTTATTTTCCCAGCATCACTGAGGCCTCCTGATGAGCTTCAAAATTATGAGCTGAAGAAAAGGCCACGTGACCCAGCTTAGGCTCCCAGGTGGCTGGGCACATGCAAGAGGTAAGTAGCCCTGCTCTACAGCCAAGGCACCCGTAAACAGAACCTGCCTCACAGTCCTGAAAATAATAAATAAAAATAGAAAATGAAATCTAAAAAAATCTTCTTAATGATTCAGTACTGAAACCATTTAGAGATTTGCAAAGGCCAGTATAATAGTAAGCCCCTTTCCAGTTAGACTACATTATCTAAAACTGTACATTTATCTGTTAAAGCCATGTATATGTCCTGGGTGCATAATGTGAGCGAAGCTTTATTCTTGGCATTGGGAACCTAAAAGAGAAACAATGTAGCAATTGTCTACATCCTGCTGTAGTTTAAAACAAGGGTTAACTATAGAAAGTATTGAGTACTCACCTTTTGGTTGTGTAAGGAAGACAGTCAAAGGGAAAACTATCTCAGTAAGGAAAGGAGAACTCAAGGAAAGACCTCTGGTACTGTGTATTAGTGTATTTAAAAATGACCATGCAGTTATAACAAGTAAGCCTAGGAAGTAATCAGAGTGATGAAAGCCTACTGACAAGGCAAAGAGGTATACAAAAGGCGTGTGGAACAAAACCTACTGGGCCCTGAAGCAAATGGTGTCTCTGTAGTCCTGAGCACGTGCTCACCCATGATCACTTTCCCTAGTACGTTGCTCTAGGAATAATAGGAAGATGGAAAGATACTATCTAAATCCTCATCTATCAAAACAAGTAAAATAAACCCACCCGAAGTCTAACATCAGGGCCAGCCAGAGAGCTCAGGGCACTAAAGAGCCTGTTTAGGCAGGCTCAGGGACTCAAGCTCAATTCCCCGTGTGCAGTGCTGGCCCCGCCCCTGGGACGCACTGAGACAGTGATTGAGGCTGGGCATGGTGGCGAGTGCCTATAATCCCAGAGCTTGGGAAGCTGAAAACAGGAGGATCACTATCAGTCCGAGCTGCATAGTGAGACCCTGTAGACCCTCTACTAAATACATAAAAAAACTAACACCAAAACTTATAAAATAATAAATTTATTCTTTAAAATATAGAGATAAATTCTGCAAATAAACATCTTACATGTTGTGCTGTATTTTGTGTGTTAGGAATATGTTGAAATAGTAAGAAGGCAAAAAATATTACTTTTAATATTAAGTATTTATGAACAAATAGATTTTTAAGGGTAATATATATTCCTTTGATTAAAACTTGTAATCTTTCTTTGACTTCCTTCACTCACTTTTTTTTTTTACAGTATCAATTCCATAAAGGGAAAAGAAAGACGCTCAGCATTACTCAGGAGCTCTACAGAATATTCCAAGGGGTATACCTGCTCCTGTATGCATAGCTCCTTATCAATTCAGTCGCCCATAATAAAAATGGGAGAAAGGCTATAAGCCTTCAAGAGCCTTTTTCTCTGCCAAGTGTTTGACAATTATAAATGAACATCTTAGAAGGAGAAGTGACATGCCAAAGATCCTAAGCATTAGCGATGCTCTAACTGTAGGTATGTCCTGCTACTACACAGGCAAATTTGACAAGCAATATGGACCAGTAACAAGCTGTACCAATCATCCTAGACAAATTGTGAATCTCCACATCTCCTAGGAAGTAGTTTTGTAACAGAGACAAAGCCCTGCTCTCCTTCACTATAACTTTAATGATGGTACATGACAATGAATAAATCTTCAAAATTAGAGAGTAATGTGTGAGCAAAAGTGAAAGCTATCCTACATCTTCCTACACATGCAAAGCATCACGGGACAGCTCCCAAACTCAAAGGCTATTAACTCAATCCAACGTAGAAACTGAGAACACTGAGCACAAAAAAGAGAGTAGGCTAAGTAACGACACTCAGCTGCATCATTTACTGTAGAAGAAATGGAAATAAAAGGGGAAGCAACTTTGTTTCTGTCTTAGGGTTTGTTGCTCAGACTTTTAAAAGCAAAAGTCTTAAATCCTTGTTTTTACCTTGAGCCAGTTAATAATACCCAGTTTCCATATCAAGAAAGTGAAGGATAAAATGACAGCATTGTATTTCATAGTTTATATAAAATGATGGGTGTAAATTATGTGCTAACCAACCAACCAAATCCTCTGTAATTATTTTTTTTCTTTTCCACGTAATCAGCACTATGGCGGAATCCTAGTGTTGCAGTCATAATACCATTTTCACCAATAATGTTGACTCATTAAACTTTTAAACAGTACTCAAGGATTTTCCACAGAGGTCATTAATCCTTAGGAAACTGTACATGAGTATTATCCATAGGATAGAGGCAGTAGACTTACAGAGGGAGAAACAAATTGCTTCAAGTTAGTTAATGTGCATCCAAGGCAAACTGCAAATGCAGAAGGGTTTAATTCCAGATACCAGTGCAAATATTTTATTATATCTCCAAGCTATAGTAAATGCTCAAATGCTTTCAGGAGATCGGGATTAGTAAACAAGAATATTACACCCTAACCAATAGATGCTGTGCGCAACTGCAAGAAAACTTCTAACTATGGTACCCAAGTAGTAACGTTAAAACAACTCTGCTTTCTTGCAGATGAAATTTTAAATCTGTGTCCATTTGAATTAATTAGAACAGTACAACACCTATCTACTTAAGAAGAAAAATCAGGGCCAATACATTCAACTGTAGGTGGGAATTACTTATTGGAGCACTAAGATAAAATTTAAGCCCTTCTCATATGAGGCTTCAGCAGTGTAATATATTACACAGGTACCTGAGGCTTCTGACAGCAAGGCAATTTACATACATTATTTTAATAATCCTCATAATTTTTCTTCTGGGAAGGTAAGTAGCAATTATTTCTCAGATTTTTCAGATAGTGAAACAAAAGTAAAGGGGAAGAAATCTTTTATGTGTACCTTCCCATAGATCTCAAATATTAATTTTAACTTTGGGACCGTTTTTCTGTATTTGAGGATAATTATAATAAAATGTGGCTCTATTTTAAGTGAAAAAAATAGTAATGTCTAACTTCAGAGGGACATTCTGAGTTATAACAAAAATTGGGAAGAAGTGAATCAATCCATGTATTCTTTCTCCAGCTACAGAAATTATCCAGAGACATTCTGGCACTTCTTCTGATAAAATTAATAACTACCTATAAAACAAATCATTTTTTACCATCAACCAGAACATTATTGTAATAGGAAGTACAAGTAACAGAACAACCACACTTCCTTCCACTACAGTAAGACATCTCATTCCTAATCCACCCCAAAATGTAAGATCTGGAATATTCCTTGGAATGTTTACTCATGATGCCTGTGTAGCCTTCCTGACATGAACAAAAACCCTAAAACTATAAGGGACAAGAAGCCAGCATAGAACTACCACAGTTTTATTTGAAAACTCATCATATGGCTTTTATGAGTTTTCAAACAAACTAGGAAGATGAAAACAAAATGGAAGCGAAGAAATCTGATATTCCTCCTGAGTCAATTTCTGTTTGCTGGGTTGTGCCAAGTTGTGCTTTATGGCATCTGTGATGAGCACATGGCGACTTCAGAAAACTAATTCATTGCAGAATTCTCCTATCTTTGGTTTATTTAATCATAAAATTTAAATTAGTGCTCTCTGAAGAATGGATGTTTTTTCACTTTGATAGAACAGTTGTCCTTTTGGTAGCTTGTTTTGGTGAGATGTAGACTTTCTGATTTTATGGGAGAAGAGCTATGATTTCTGATGTGTGCATTACACACAGAAGAAGAAATTGCATGAAATAATGAAACTTGGTGGAAAGACAAATAGGAGAATAGTGTCAATTTATCCATCTGTCCCACAAATATTTGATGAGAACCTATGATATTTCATGCTCTTTGGATAAGAGGATAAGCAAAGACAAATGTAGCTGTAATGTTCATTGAAGTCTAGAGCAAAAGATACAGATCAAATAATTCTCCAAAGAACTGTAACATTAGAAATGGCATAAATGTGAGGAAATTATCACATGAATGTGTATGACAGGAAATTTGACAATAAGTCAGAGAAAGTTCCCAGAGAACTAAGGATTCCATCATGATCGCAGGGAGCAGGAATTAAACAGATGACTGGAACAAATGACATTTTGAGTAGACTATCTACGTGTACTACTACCTTAGTACATGTACTATTTCCCTCGTTGCCTGTGTAAGAATGAGTGAAGTTCAATGTGCCTGAGCAGAGACTGAGGAGAAAGGTTGTAGCATACAATTTTATTAAATGTAATTCATGTCATGAGAGCTCATGGAAAACTGTTTCCAGTCATAATAGGCTACCAAGTGCTAGGCATTCTCCAAGAGTACATGATGACAGATGGAGTGGAAATATATGAAGCGATGGATTGTCATGCATCAGACACCAGTCAAGGAAAAGCTCAACTCACACTACTTGATTTCATGTGTTGATATAAATATATAATAAAATACTGCAGTACACGTGAAAGGTGAGATAGAAAGATTAGTACAGTAGTACAGAAGGGTCAGAAACAAGCCCACGTACTTTTGGTCAACTGAAATTTTACAAGGTCTCAAACCCTTTCACAATGCAGCAAAGAATAATCTTTTCAACAAATAGTACTGAAATAACTGGAAATATAATTGTCCAAAAAGGAATCCAAGCTTCATTTGTTCTATGAGAATTTATCCAAGTAAATATATGTGTATCATATGTTCATTATAAATATATATTTTATTCATATATATTCTCTATATTTATTTATAGATATTCAATATGTATTTGTTTAAATATGTAAATATAAATATAAAATATATATATATTCAAATAAAACACTGTGGTCCCATAGTTCAATCCATGAGAGGAGACATGAAGAAATGTCAAAGGAGAAATTAGAATGATTTGGGGCTCAACAAAATGAACATACAATATGATTTAAACTAGCGTAATGCCACACTAGGAAATTTCAAACAATAAACACTTACAAAGGAAAAAATAATGTTTCTAATCAATAATCTAAGATTCTATTTTTAAGAACTAGAAAAACATCAGGTAATTAAAATAAGCAAAAAAAGAAAAAGTGGAAAGGAGAAGGAGAAGAGGAAAAGGGAAAGGAAAGAGAAGAAAAAAAGAGGAAGAGAAGGACAAGAATGACAAAAAGAATGTTGGATTAGAACAAAGAATGTTCTTTGAGAATATTATGAAAACTGGTTAAATTCTAGGCAGATTGATCAAGTGCCAATACACGGATTGACAAGATTGACCCGTACACAAGTTACCAATACTGTATCAGGCACGAAAAAAAAAAAGAAATTATTACTGCTGATTCTACAGACATAAGAAGGATGAAAAGAAAATATAATCAATAATTTTATGCCAATAAATTAAACAATGCAAGCACATAAATGGTTTAAAAGACATAACCCACATCTACTCAATGGATTCTCATAACCATACCACAAAGCAAAATCCAGACGCAGAAATCTTCCTAGACGGCTTTTTATCAACCACGTAAGCACAAATGCCCGTAGCTCAGTCTACCTGCGATCCTGCAAATGCTGAGGTGCTGAGCAGGGGATACTTCCTAACGCCTTCTGAGCGATCAGTGCTGGGCTTGCTTGGTCCATTCATGCTGTTATCATGGACTATAGCAAACTGGGCTAATTATAAAGAATGTGAATTTATTTCTCCCAGTCCTGGGAGCCAGATCAAGGTGGAAACTGGCAGTTGTGGCTGCCTGGTAGGAGCTGCAGAGGAGGCCACTGCAGAAGGCGGAAAGGCGCGCTAGCCGCAGAGCAGTGTCCTGGGTCAGGGCCTCAGTCCAGGGCACCCTGCTTTCCCAGTCACCTCTGGAAGCCCCTTCCTTTCACACTGTCACACACACACAGAACCCGAGGGCACACGAAAGCCATAGCACCCTGACACACAAACCAGAAACGTGACAAAAAGACTCCAGACCAAAGCACCATGTGAACACAGATGCAAAAATTCAAAATATCTTGCAAAACCAAGTCAAATAATGCTTTTATTTTTCTTTTTATTATTATTTTTCTTTTGAATTTCTTACAACTTCTTTGTTATTGGTTTGCTTTTTTTCCTTTAAACCAATCTTGCACTTTTATATCTGGTAACCTGAATAATTGATGATAACAATTGAAGATAATTTGAAGATAACATCATGCAGTACAGCAACCATTATTGAATTTCTATTACTTTGTTTAGAGAAATTTTGTATCATTTCTAATGTTTTTTCTATCACTATTTTGTAATATATATATATATATATATATATATATATATATATATATTTAAAGTCTAATAACACTAGATTATATCAAATGGGCTTTGTTCCCAAGACTGCAGGATCATTTTAACATACAAAATTCAAATCATGCCACTTAAAAAAACTAAAAAGAAGGCATATACTCAATTCAATGATCATAGATTTAGAAAAGCATTCATTGGATGAATGTAGCATTCATTCGTGATAGACAATCTAAGCAAACTGTAAATGAGAGAATTTCCTTAACCTAATAAAGGGTTACTATTTTTAAAATCTTAGAGCTCACATCATGCAAAATAGTAATGCTGCACCCCTACATGTAGGGAAAACAGAAATATCCAAGCTTATTATTTCTGTTCAACAAAGTGTCAGGGTCCCAGACACTGCCACCAACAAGTAGAGAACTCTTATTATAACCAATTAGTTTGGTTTTTTATAAGACAGGTTTCCTGGGTCAGGGAGATAACTTAGTGGAATAAGCGCTTGCTTGGCAAGTGTATGGTCCTGAGTTCGATCCCTGGTACAAAAAAAAAAAAAAAGACAGATTTCCTTATGAATCAGTTGTATTCCTATTGTATTTTAATAAAAATGATATTTAAAATAGAATCAAATATGAAATATATAGAATGAATTTGAGCAAAATGTACAGTAAATATTTGTATACTGAATACTCTAGAACTTCCTTGATTTATTTTTCATGTATCAGAAACTCCAGCTTTGTTATGTGAATTTTTTTTTTCCAAATCAGTCTGAAGTTCCAAAGCAATTCCAATTAAGATTCCAACTGATGTTTTGTTGAACTTGGCAAACTGATTCTAAAATTCATACAAAAATGAAAATGTCTTGCCATAGCAAAGCGACTTTAAAAACAGTCTTACGACTTATACAACCTGATGTCATAGTGTAGAATAAATGTATGGTGATAGAGGCAGGATATTTGTGGTGTAAAGAAAAACCTACTGAACAATGAATGAGATGGAATACAGAAACAAATCCAAACATATATCTTGGATTGCCTTTTACAGCATAATGTTTTCTAGAAATGGTAGCAGAACTACTAGATAATAAAGCAGTAGTGAGATCAGGTCCTATGAGCACTGAACTTCACCATACACTGCAAACAAATGCTAACTCAGTCGCCCACAGACCTAATATTGGTGCAAAAACTGTGAAACTCCTAGGAAAAATATAGAAAATCTTAGTGACTGAGTTTAGCAAAGCTTTCTTGAATAGCATGCCAGAAACACAAGGTACAAAATCAGAAGGAATAAATAAAGGTTTTACTCTACAAATTACATTTCCAAAAATGTGCATACAAAGCAGAGTGTGGAATAAATTATTTGTAAAATATATGTGATAAGGAGCTCTTGTCTAGACCTCCTTATTCAACGTGACAGTGACCTACCACACATAATTACTGGCAATGAAATGTGCCTAGTCTGAATCATAATACACTTCAAGCAAAAGATACTTTAAAACCTTAAAAACTTCATAGAAAGTTAAATATTTCTAAGGTTTTTACACAATAAAATGATAATATATTTAGAGACCTCTAAATTTATAAATAAAATTTATTTCACTTGATAATTAAATGTTATTTTTGTGATAACTAGGAAATTTAATAACATATATGTGGCTTACATTATATTTCTATTGACTGAAGCTTATCTAAAATACATAAAGACTACTCACAATTCAGGAATAAGACTAATAAAAATAAGGAACATATTTAAACAGCCATTTCACAAGAGAAGATACATTGGTGATAAATAAAGACAGAAATTGATAGTCAAACTCATTAATCCATTAGGGAAGTGAAATTTAAAAGAGTAATATAATGTTTCCATATAGCTAATATAATTATTTTATTAAACACAAATTAATGCAAAATTGTAAAACAAATGGAATTTTATACATTGCTAATACACCTAGAAAATGGAACAATTAGTCAAAAATAATGGTCATTTTTGAAAAAAAAACTACTAGGGCCGGGGAGATGGCTCAGTAGAATAAGCGCTTCCCTGGCAAGTGCAAGGACCTGAGTTCAATCCTCGGTTCCACCACAAAAAATAAAATAAAATAAAACTACATTTATATACACTCCTATCTAAATAGTTACTTAATAAAAATAATACAGTGTATGTCCACACAGAGACCTGGGAGATAACTTTCGGTACACAAAACTGATCACAGCAACTTTATCTCTAATGGCGCAACTGAAAACACTACAAATGCCTACCCAGGGACAAGCAGATAAACAATTTCCTACATAGTCATAAAATGGAATACTACTCAGCAAAACAAAGGGTTAGCCTACTGATACATGCTACAAAACAGATGAATCTGTGAATAATTATGCTGAGTAAAAGCAAGGTAATAAAATACAACCCATCCTGTATGACTGTAACCATACAAATGTCTAGACTACGCAAATAAATCCACAGTGACAGGAAATACACACCTGGATTCTGGGGATGTGCAAAGAAGAAATGCTGGATTGTGTATAGGCCCAGTGAAGCTAGCAGGCTGGTTTTGATAATGGTTTCATGCATATTTGCCAGGTTATATACTGTAAAAATACTGTACATATATCAGTCTCACCTCAGTATTTCAAGGGAATTATAACCTGTAGTGAAAACATAACAAAATAGCTATTAGAAAATCAGCCATCATAATACAGGAGCAGAGAAACAACTGCCACCTACTATAGACCACAGGAGAAGAGGGAAAAGTCTGGTCCAGCCTAATCCAAATCCAGCTCAGGAATGGAACTGGGTGAGCCAGGGTCTCACCCTTGGCTAACTGACAGTCTGGGCTGACTGGATCCTGCCTCCCCCTCTTCTTGTGAGTGCATCGTTTTGAGGTCTGTTCAGTCAAGTCCTAATCAGAGAGTCCAGCCTCACCTCTTACTGGAAGACTTTGGCCAAGCTCTTTGACCTCTCGGTGGTCTGGGCTTCCTCATCTGCAAACAGGAATAATATGAGTAATGCTTTCCTAAAATTGTGGTGGGGATTAAATGAAATATCAAGTCAATATAGCATAGGGCCTGGTAAGTAGCTTTAACTATTATTTCTTATTCATCAACAAACATTTGTAGGAAATCTAACTAATGGAGAATGGGACATTAAACTATGTTCTGAGACTTCTCAAAGGAAGAAGACACGCATTTGTTCAAATTCAAAAGATTCTCACTGCCTGATGGGGAGGACACATGATTCATGGTAATAATACGCCACATGAAAAGACTGCAGCAGTGATGCATTCTGAGGTCCTACAATCTCATACTGTAACATAAACACATACAAAACCCTCACGCATTCTTCATATATTTTGCAGCCTTCCCCTGAGAGGAGGATATCATTGAAACAGATACAACACAAGACTTGCAAATGTTTAAGAACATTGGCTGAGGATAGATGTCCACCACAGAGTCCAATTATGGAGCGTGCAGAGGGCATCTGCACACTGGGGACAGAAAGATCCAGTGCAAGGACAAGAGCTCACTGCAGGCTCCTGGGCAAGTCCTGACACAGGACTTCCGTTGCTAATGGATCTGCAAAGGAAGGCTGAAGGGTCTACACTGCAAGGCAGCAGGTGATGTCCAAGGAGGAGAAGCCTGGAACTCCTCTGAAGAAGCTGAAGCAGATCTGTCCTTGCTCATTTCCCCTTTATTCTGTCCAGGCGAGGAGTGGCCCTAGGGTGGGCCTTCTACGACCTAGGGTGTGGAATTGCTGAGCTGATTTACTTAAGCTTTTTGTAACTAAACTTCTAGAGTTGACACAATCAATCAACCATCACAGTATCTTATCATCTTAAATCACTGGAATAAACAATAGTGCAGCATCATCAGATACGCTATATATGTACAAATCTTTAAGGCAGGAAGCCAAAATTTAATCCCATCAAATGGTGGAGGGTAAGATTATCTTGCTGGTTTGAGCCAAGTTATAGAGAATCATGCAGGCCAGGTATTTGGCTACATTAGTAGGTGAAATTTTCCCATAATAGTATGTCTTGGATTTACACACTCCGCCAGGGTTTCATGGGTTGAGGAGGTGATTGGATCATCCATTCTGGCAGGGTTGGACTCACCAGTGTAACCATCTTTTGATGAGTTCAGCAATTAAATTGCTGCTTGGAGGTGGGTCCTGGCTGTAGGTGGGTCAGGACATGACTCACAAGGGTGTACTCTGGTCCTCAGCTCCTCTCTGCTCTCTCTGCTCTGGTCCACCATGATGGAAGCAGCTCTCCTTCCCCAGTGCCTTCTCCATCGTGTTTCTGCATTTGACCTTATAGACTGATCATGAGCTGTGCCTTTCAATCAACGTTTCCTCGTCTCGGCTGTGGGTGTCAGGCATTTTGTCCCAGCTACAATGGGGATCCCATAGTGCTGTGGCTACCTCAAAACCAGTGAATCGCCATTGGTGCTTTCACCTTTTGCTAATGGGTTGGTCACTGGCTGTTTGTATACTGGACCTACTGAAATGCCGCCACGTACAGGAGCAGGCCCCTCGTGGTGAGGCCGGCATCACAACTGGGACGAGAATGGGTGACTCAGTGGCATTAGCAGGGACCAGCTCTCCATGCCCAGCTGCCCTTCTTCAAAGCTGCTGAGAATTCTGCAAGTGAACATGGTCCTTCACACATGGAAAAGTACATTTTTCGAGGGAACCATATAAAACGTATTTTATTGTACCCATTTATTAACTTAACATTTATTTAATGCTTAGATCCGCAGGAAATATCTTGTGTAATGCTCTTCTAGGCTATGCAAATGTCTGAAGCAGGCCTATTTTTAAACAACAAAGATTTATTTTAGTAACTTCTCTCTCCCTAACATTCCAATCCGTAATCCTCTGATACTTCTTTACTTATACTTCTGATTTCTCGCCGACACTGTAATAGCAAGATGAACAGTTCATTACATTATTTTCTAAGACTTTTCTTTACTTCCTTCCATCAACAACTACTGTTTTACACTTATCTCTTTAAATGGAGGACTTCATTACAGTTGATATAATACACATCTTTCCACTTCAAAGCAGACACCTGTCTTCATGTAAGAGTGTGTTTTTGTTCTATCTTGCTTCCTTTTTTGCCTTTCAATCCTTCATCCAGCCCAGTGAGTTATTTATGCTTGAAAGGAAAATACTTAAGAGAAATTTTAAAATAAATACACACTGATCACATTTCTCTAAAATATTTACACCTGTCCCACTGATAAATTTTCTGGCTCTGAATAAATCAATTATAATTTGTTTATTATAAATGACTTAGCCAGGATTAAGAATATTTTAACTGAATCCAAGATGAACCTGTTCTGTCACATACTGTAGGTGTTAACTTCTCAGAAGAGCAATTACTAATAACTCCTCAAGGGCCTGTTTCAAATGTCACCTTTTCCTTTGCTAGTCACTGTCATCTAAGGGATACTCTTGCTTCACTTTGGCTTTCTTTGACACATGAAGAAACTCATCCTAATTAAAAATGGCATTAGAGGAGAAATATCCTATCTCTTGTATTTCATGGAGTCTCTGTAATTGAAAAAAAATGTAAATATTTAAAGATAATGTGCTTCATTTCGGTGTGTTTAGTATTTGTTCTAATTTGTGTGCGAATATGCCATGGATGTAAGAGTAAATTATCTGGCTTTATAAGTTTGTATGAATGTCTCCATAGAGCCACAAAAAGCAGCTGCTAGCCCGTCATTTTATCTTTTTAAGTGTTCCTACCACTTAGTGTTAGTGTAGAAGGTACAGCTGCAAAAACTAAAGCGTTTGACTTTCTTTACAAGCCATGCTTTGAATGTGACACACAAGCTCACTGACTAGAAATTTTCCATTTACGATCAATTACTTCCTCAGTTGTGTTTATTTGAAGGCCAAGGAGAGTGTACACACACACACACACACGCACACACGATCCTGCAAGAGGACCCTGCACGGCGTAGGTGCTGCTGCTATTGCCATCCTCCCCATCGCTGTCATCAGATAGGTTCTAAATTATTGTCAAGGAATACTGCTTCGTAGAAAAAGAATCAGATAGAGATCAAGAATTCAGGGAGGAGTGCGAAGGAAGAACAAATGCATTAGCCAAGGACTCATGGATATGTAGTTTGTACTCAGCTTCTGAGAGTTTGGGGGCCTTAGAAGCAGTCTATTTCTAAGTATCTGAAAGCCTGAAGAGTCTGTTTTTAAACATGCCAATCTGCATTGCTCCACCTGGTTCAGACGAACTTTTACTTCAACAGGTCAGCCTTTATTTTCAGGAGAGGAAGTGATGTACTGCCGCCTCACACCTGGGATGTTCTTTCCTGCCCACCTGCAACCCAGTGGACTTGAAAGAGGAGTCCGACCACCACCCCAGCCCACTGTTCACGCCCTGGCAGCGCTCAGGGACTTTTGCCAAAGCTCTGGCAGTTTTAAGACTGTTTCCTGGCAGCCACTTGGAGAAGCTGAAGACTCCAGCTCTGTCCGTCTGGATTTTGTTCTGAGATTTTAAGGGGCTTGCTGCTGAGCAACATATCAGCAGCCACGGAGGCCTGAGGCTCGGCACAGCCGCGTTATCCAGGAACTTGGAATCCCTGAGCTGTCCCAGCCTCCCTCTGCCAGCCACTTGCTTCAGGGCTTCAAAGAAGGGCTTGGCTGGAGTGCCCAGGATGCTTTGCTGCGGCTGCCACGGCCCTCTTTGGAAGCACCATGGCAGCCAACAGAGACCATTCTGTGTTGTGCACTGGAGGTGCCAGCCAGCTGCTGTGACTCAGCTAAAAACAGGGAACTCGCTGTAAGAGAGAGGGCTTGAAAGGGAGGGAGACCCAAGGAGAGGGAAGCAAGCACAAGCAGCAGGAGTTTACAATGTCCAAAGTTTGTCAAAGGGCTCAAACACATTGCTGAAAGAGCTTTCTTGATGGGTCAGAGAAGGGCCCAACTCTGTGACTCTAAACTCTGTTTGGGCCACATAATGTTTAGCGCCTTCCGTATCTAATGAAGCAAGCAGCATAAGGGTTAAGGAAAACCAAAAAGAAAAAAAGAAGAAAAAAGAAAAATTCTCTCTCCTCTTTCTTACTCCCAGTGCCCTGAGGAAATGTGTACTAATTGTCCTTCCAGATATCACTTGGAATGAAACACACTGATGGAAAGAAACAGAATTTCTTAGTGCATACAAACCCCCTAAGAATAAGAGCTTATACTGTCTGAATTCACACAGAACTGATAATCCCAGAAGCGACTCTGAATCCAAATCATGACTGTGGCAGCAGGCCATCGGGGGAGACTTACTTAGGAGACATTCTATGGTCCCTCTCTTTGGATAGTTTTTTGTTGCTGTTGTGGTTTCTTTTTTTTTTTTTTTAAAAAAAAAAAAAAAAGAAAACAAAAAACTGATGCTCAGCTCAAAGTAGATCTTGAGCAAGCAATACAGTCTTATGTGTGAAGCGCTTGCCAGGGTACTGTGCTCAGTGCAAAGTTAGGAATTTATGGGCAGAGAGAACATAAAACATAAAATGTACCTTGGTTTAAAAAGATGGGCTTAGGAAGAGTGCCAGAGATGAGAGGGAACCGAAAGAGAATCACAGGAGGGAGTGATTTAAATGGTACTTTAGGGCAAAGACCAAGAACCTCTGGCTTTACCCTCCCATACCAGGTTAAGTACAGAGTGGTGCAAGGATCTCTCTGTCTAGTTAGACAAAGAAGAAAGTCATGTTTGTGTCTTTTGTCCACTAGACTCAGGTGAGGACGAAACTGAGCTTCGCAATCACTGAAATGATCCAGTTTGCTCCTAACCAGCAGGAGGGCGAACACAGCCCATCAGCTCACGCTGGGCGCGTCCTACCCTGGCAAAGTGTTTAAGGTGATAAAACCTTGAGCAAGCAGTGACAGCTGCCTTCTGGGAGAAAATGTTGTTTCCAAAATTTCGCCAGCGATTGCTTGTGGTTGAGCTGTCACGAAACAGGTCATATTGATCAAATGAAGTTCAGCGAGACTTAGAAACTCATGCCAGGTATCAGGGGTGGATTGTTTTTTTAGTCTTCGCGTTGCTTGTCTATGGCTGCTGGACCTTTTTTCTATCAGATCTAATACACAGTTGAGCTTATGCAAAGAGGGTCCACAAAGAAAAATAACAGGGTTTTTCAGCAATATTATTTTTATTGGGCAATATATATTTTGATATATAATATAGATATAAGATATTATAATATATATAATATAGATAAATAGATAGACAGATTAAGAGAAGAGAAGGTTTTTTATGTTCTATTTTGAAAGTCTGTCTCTATGTGAGAAAGACCTAGTATCTCCTTAATAGGCATTTTGCTAAGTGCTGAAACTGTTTGAAAGATAAAAGGTTAGAAGTAAGGAGGTCGTGATTGTATAATCTAAAAGATCACAAATTGCTTCATCAGGAAAGATATGAAAAGAAAAGGCATTGATCAGAATATCAGAGGAAAGTGTAGAGGGGAGGCACAAGAGCATAATTCAGTACTCCTATACTTCAAAATATATGAGAACGTACCAGGCAGCACCCTTCCCAAAACCCACCATCATGCCATTGAAACAAGAAAGCTAAGAGAAGAAACAAAATGAAGATAAATGGCAGAATGATGTGGCTAAAATGCAATTAGTTGTAGCTTCAGGTAACTAGGAGATCATCGATGGCCGGATGCCCAGGCTTGTACACAAGGTTTATGAGACGAATTTGTTTCAAATCCCCTTTATCCCCACGTGGCTGGTTTTAGATATTGGGTCCATGGCTTGCTAAACAACTGCCGCTCCAGGAATTCACTTGGAAAGTTCAGGATTCTGAACTGGGTGGAATGGTGGCTCCTCAAATGACAATGTCCAACCTGTGAACACAACTGTGTTTGGAGAAAGATCTTGTGGATATAATCACTAACACATTTAAGATCCTACTGGGTCAGGGTAAGTCCCCACCTCAAATTCAAGTGTCCTGGGGAGAGCAGGAACAAAGACACACAGGGGAATGAGCCACTGAAGACTGAAGCAGAGGCTAGAATTAAGTAACAATACACTAAAAATAGCCAAAGGTTCGTGGAGGCCATGGGAAACCAGGAGAAAATCTGAGAACAGATTCTCATACAGAGATTCCAGAAGGAAGAACCTTATTGACCCTTTGGCTTTTAACTTCTGGCCAAAGGTCTTGGGTAAGAACAAGTTCCATTTGTCCTAGCCATGCAGTTTGTGGCGATTTATTTTTGTAGCCTCAGCAAAGTAAGACAGGTCTTCCTGAAATTCAGCGTTGTGGCACTGGCTGTGTCTAAGGTGAGACGGAGCTGCAGGGATCATTTCAGTCCAGCTAGTGTACGTGCCCATGTGAACGGCTCCAGACATTGGAAATGGAAGAGAACATCGAGCCTTCTACCCACTGAGCCCTCACCACGTGCTGAGCACCGTGCTCAAGGGTCCATTCACAAAGCAGCCCCAGCCCTTAGAAGTTTGTAGTCCAGCTGTACACAGCATTTGGACAGTCAGCAACAATCCCTGGGGAACAGAAACTCAACTCTAGGGAACAGTAATAGCCTAGACCTTGCTAATTCTGTTTGCTGTGCTGATGAGCAAAAGACTGGGCCCATTTTCCCGTGGTTCTCTCCTAAGCAGAGTGGTTGAAATGTTCCAGGGTGCAGGGTGGGGGATGTTACCGTGAATGGATGCACGAATGGGTACAACTCCTCTTGTGCAGGAGTAAAAGGCTCAGGGTAAGGTGTCAGCAGCTGGCAAATCACATAGAGAGTTCACTGAGGCCACAAGTTGCAGAGACGGTCTTGCAGTGGTCATTAGGATCCCTCTCTGTGAATCTCTAGACCGGCACGCTTAGCCCTATTTTGAAACTGGTTCCCTCGCCAGTGGTTCTAGCAACACTCGCAACCTCCTTGATTTCCTTAACCCTCAGCTCATCAGTTGTGTTCTGAGTGAGCATCTGCTGCAAGGTGCTGGGCCACTCGCAATGTTCCATTTGGGGTAGACCCGAGAGCAGCACGGGAGGCTCGCCGCAGGCTCCTGTACCTGGGAAGTTTGCCCTTTTCCCAGGCAATGCTGCCGTTGATTCTGCCTGCTGGCTTACACAAGAATTGGCTTTTACATTTCTTAATTTAGACATTAGCAGTATGGAGAAATTATATGTACATGTGTATGTTCTGTCTGAGGAGCGTGATATTTTTCATTGCACAAATAGAGACGGATGCCAGCAACAAGCGAGAGCACACAGCAATGTTCAGCCCACAGGCGCAGCAGGTCGGAGCGTCGGAGCTCCGCTCAGGGAAAGCAAGATACTTCCTGTGGTGATTCCTTTTAAAAACAACCTAATTAGGAGCCAAGATGTTCAAGCCATAATAAGTATTCTCATTCTGAAGTCTGAGCCTTCTCCTTCCTAGTGTTCTCGAATGTTGGAAGAGGCATCACTTTATCAGAATCCCCAGTCCCATGGGGAATTCCCAAGCCCCTCCAGTGGTGTCAGGAATAATGCGTCCAGTAGGACAGCCACGCACGTGCCAAATGCCACAGCAAGCGCTGCACAGACTCGCAATTCTACAACAGCGTTGTAAAGAGACATCCGTAATCACATTTTAACAGACCAAAAAGCCAAAGCAGAAAGAGACTGAATTACTTCTCAAATTCACCACGTGTCTCAGGTCGGTTTCCCAGAATCAGTCAACACAGCGAGTATTCTAGGGGAAGAAAGAGCTGAAGTTCACCTTCACGGAGGCACAAAAGGTGCTGCAGGTCCAGTCCTTTCAGAGATAAGGAAGACAGGACTTTTTCATTTAGGGATTTTGGGGACTGAATCTTTGTATTGAGTTACATTTCTTTCCCTTTTATTGTTTCTTGCTTTGAGACAGGCTCCTGCTAAGTCCCCCAGGGTGGCTTTGAACTTGTGGTCCTCCTGTCCCAGCCTCCCAGAGTGCTAGAATTCTAGGTATGAGCCACCACATCACACCAACCTGGCCCTTGGTAGCAGGCTGACAGCCAGTTTTCCCCATTCAAGTTCTCTTCATTTTGGTCAAGGATGATTGCCTGAAGCATGGGGCAGTTGTGACCACAGTTAGCAGCTGTCACTGGATGCAGGTGGGGACAGGTGCAAAGCCCAGGTGAGTAGAACTGTGGTAGGGCAGGCACAGCGTCTACAGCCGGATTAGGCAGGGCAGAACTTGCTCGAAATCCTGTGGGACTATGCAGCCCGCACCACCGACACTGCACCGCACTGTAAACTCGGAATCCCTTAACAAGGTTAAGAAGTGCTACGTTTTTATCAGCCTCCCAGTTCCAAAGAATACACAGCCCCTGTTACTACCAGAGCAGGTGTCAATGAAATTGCATACATTTTTCTTTGCAGCTTCAAATCCCTTGACCTTGAAGCTCCCGGTGCTGCCGGGTGCAGTGCGCTCTCCTGGCTCAGCGCTGCTTGCCTTCCCTCACGCTTACTCTCACAGTCTGTGTGCCCTCTTCCTTTTGCCCCTAAAAGTTCTTGACAAGGAACAGAGTCCAAGAGATGTCTGCATTTGGACATGTGTAACACTGTTCTTGCAACCAGCAATAAACAAGAAAGAGTAAGAGAGGAAAACTTGTTAACACCATGCTGTATCTAAACAAGCAATTCCAGATGGCATCCTTTATGCCTTCTGCCTCTGATAAGAAAAGATTGAGCAGAGAAAACAAGCAGCAGCTGACAAGCCATACCCAGCCCTGAGCCCAACAGGGAGAGCAGACACCGGCTCTGTGCTCCGTCCTCAGTCGGGGCTCAGCACCCAACCCAGAGGTCTGGCTTGACACAGCCTCAGCAGGCACTTTATCAAATCCAGTGAATCATGGATGGTTTCTGGCCAATGCATGCACTTTTCTATCAATTCAACCTTTAGTTTGCTGGTGAAGACCGAGGCCATGAGGTGGTATGGCATATCATTTAGAGACTTTTTTTCTTGTTAGAAAGACAAGAAAGGAAATTTACAAGGTGCTTAGTCCTAGCCAGTGTAGTTGTCAGAAAACAAGGCCAATTTCTTGTTAAATACACATTATTTATATTCATTATTTGTGTGTGTGTGCGTGTGTGTGTGTGTGTGTGTGTGTGTGTGTTTGAATCAGAGGTGACAGTAGCAGGTCTATCTACCAGGCTAACTAGGATTGAATCCTGATTCGTAGCTGTGAGCTGTGTGCTGATGGCTGTTTCTCCTCCTCTCAGTATTCCCATTTGCAAACTTAGGACAACAATTTCACTCTGCGAGTTTGGTTGATATTCACCGAGATAGTCTACACCTAGACAGTAGCCATGTGGCTAACACATAGCAAGCACATTATGAGGTTAACATTTGCTATCATGTATCCATCAGTTCAGCAAGTGAATATCTTCTCTGTGCTAGCCTTTGAGACAATTCTGTACACACAGACATCAATATAATATAGCATCTTTCTTCAAGTGTAACTGATCTTGATGTTTTAAAATGCTTTCTTGGAACTACATGTGACTTATGACTGTTCGATATTTCAGTATGCATAGTGTTTACGTGAAGTGTTGGGGCGCACAGGCTTCAACACAACACTTTGCAAAACCCAAGTCATCAGTACTGTCTTGATTATAAAGAGCACGATGTTGGGGTGAATCAATAAATATGCTATGGGAACAGCACCCCAACAATGCCACACACACTCTTTTTATTCCATCCCAACACACTTACCATATCAGAACCTGGGATCTAGGACAGTTGTAATTTTCACAATTTGATAAACATGAAGTGCTCAATGGTGGCTGGAATGATGAAAGAATTCTAATGAAAACCGTCAAAAGCAAAGGTCAGAATTCACAGTGTGACTTCTCAGACAGAAGAGAAATCCATCTGAATGGTGCTTTCCTTCCTTCCACAGGGCTTCAGAAGATGGCTAAAGCATGGAGATCAGACAAAGGGAGAGTTTTCTGATACTCAAATTCCCGAAAGCAAAGGTTAGGAAGTCACAGATGACACAAATGCCTCCTTTTAAAATGTAAAAATGTAGCAACTCTTTAAAAAGAGTTTATGATAATGGAATGGAAATGAGTCAGAAAATATGCAAATTAAATTCACTTGAAATATATATGTCTTTAAAAATTAAGTGATAAATTGCTTTGTCAAATGCTTTTTGTGTGTGATTTACCACCCACAAACCCCCATATTTAAATTCCAGCTTAAAATGTGTTCCTTAACCTCAAATGCATTTTTAGGAGCCTGAAAAAGTCAAAGAAGAAGAGGAGTGGTGGAGTTTCATTCTGTGCGGAAGGAAAGAAAAATGGGGGTAGCACAGTGCAAGTGGAGGTAAAGCAATCCCAAAACTCAAACCGATTGAGCTGAGAAATGAAGCACATATTCCAGTGAGTCAAACAGAAGATGTTCCTTAGGATCGGAAAGTGTTGTCTGCCTTACAGACTGTGCTTAGTTTGGACTCCATTATCTGTCCAGGAAATGTTTCTTGAATAATTCAGCTTCGATTTTCCTGAAATACTGATGTGCATCTTCATTATAAGTTGTCCTTAGAGTGAATCCAGATTCCTAAGGGCGACAGGACATTTCAGTGGAGAGACTGTTTACTTAAAACTTCTAAATCAATACCTATAGCCTCTGATCATTGCTAGGAAGAGCTACAACACATTTCCTCAGTGCATCAGAAAAATTAGGGTGTATGAAAAGGTGGAGGGTCCTGGTGCTAAGACTGATTATAGAAAGAATGATGAGGAGGAAATAAAAGTTGAAGATGAAGCGACCACAAACTGGCAAAAACACAGAATTCCAAGCTGAAAGAGGGCAGAAGAAGGAAAATCACCCCAGGTCAAAAAGTAGAACCTAAGTCAAGCTAAGCTGGCCACGCTGAGAAGGAGAGCAAGATGCCCAGTCAGGAAAATACACGCAGACTCACAGCTTCTGTAGCACAGCAACCTTGAACCAAAGTAAAGCCTGACTCAAACAGGAAGCTTTTTATGATGTGCCTGTCACAGCATGCATGAATGACGACTAAGGACAGAACAATACAGAGCCCAGGGCCTCAAAGTCTGCTGCAAGTTGCCACCTCCCTTCACCAGGCTGCTTCTGACCCAGTATGTTCAAAGCTTTTGTAGAACTACAGTCAGCAGATCCTAACATGTTCCTTGCAAATTGATGCACGTTTTCCAACGACAGTGCCTCTGTAAATCCCCGGAAGATTGATAATACCCTACCACTCCCATGAATTAAAAGTGACTGATACAAGGCTTCCTGGGGTCTCTGCTCCTCCCTTCTGTTTCTTTTTTCTTTGCATGATGAATTTTGAAATAAATGAAATGCGTTTTTCTCTGCATAATTTCTCTCTGTTTACTTAAGCAGAGGTCGCACCTCTTTGATATTTGTCACTGAACTTTCAGAGGTCATAACATGCTGCGGGTTCACAATGTCAGTCACAGGAACAATTTACAAACATATTTTCTCACTCTTCCTGCATTTGCTAAAATAATTTCTGAGGGAAAAAAGCAGAAAGTGTACAGTAGATGTACAGCTGATATTTCCAAGTATGTAAGATAAGACATGATTCTCCAGGCAACAAAAACAATTGCGTCTTCTACTTAGGGCTTCTTAGGTCCTTTTACAAACTGTTTTAACTGCGATTCAGAGGGGGCTTAGGTGTGGTGCCCTCCAGAATTCTGTAGGAAAATTACACCTTGTTCCAAATGCTGATAGAAAGGTCTTATGATCAAAAGAACTTTGATTCCCTGAAGTTTATCATTTAAGAAATCAATTGTAAGCTCTGTACATATCATATTTTAATATACAAATCTTAAAAATATTTAAAGATATTTACCCCTTCAGACAAACACCTCCACAGCCAACCTGTGTGAAAAAATCATAGTTTCTCTGTATGTTATATTTTTATGACTCTCTCCACATTGTATTTTTTTTTCATTGTAAGTATTTTTGCTGAGTGTACTTTTTATTTGTCAGCATCGATTTGATGCTGGCCAGAAATGAGCTCAAAATCCCCAGGGATATTAGACTTGGGGATTTGATGCAATTTCCATGGGAACATTGTCAGTGACGGAGCCCTTGACTGCGCCAATTGTTCTGGCTGTGCGTCACATTTGTTGACTCATTACATTTGCCATCAAACTGAGTCCTGAGGTCTTCTTTCCATTTTTTTTTAAACCATATTCTGAGTAACTACAGTTGCCCTAATCCATCAGCTGGAACAAGTACATACAATAACAGAAATATCTTGAACAGTATGGATTCTTTTCTTACTGATGGCTGCTTAGCTATTAGCGGACGTTCAAAAGGAACAAAAATGAAGGAGATCATTCTCATAATTACAGAAGTTTTTTTGAATGCAAAGTTACATTGAACTTGTCAAGTTAATTTAAAAAAATCAGCTGGTTCATAGTGATTCTGTAGCAGCTGTAGTGACTCTAAACTACAGATAGATTTAAAATAATTTAGATAATCATCTAAAACAAGCCACTATGTTCAAATATTATCTGGGCCACAAAATTCCCTCCTTTCAATAGATAATAGTTTTTAAGCAACACTCAGAATCCATGAGTTCCTAAATGTGTAGTTAATCAACTTTAGTGGCAAATGCAGTTTGGATCAATTTTTTTAAGTGGCTTAAAAGTGACCTACAATTTTCTGATAAGTGTTTTCTTAAAAATAGTTTGCAGAAATCATTTGCTCATCTTGAACTTTGATATATTTTTTGATAAATAAGCATTAAGAAATCAGTAGCTCATATTGTTATTTTAGAGGAGTTTCCCCACTTTAACTCGAAAGAAGATCGAAGATTCAAAATATGGGGTATTTTATTGTTCGTGAGCTACATTAATTATTTGTTGAAATAAAATGGCTAAAGTAGCATTTCCAAGACCCCTCTGTCATTAGTTAGAAATCTATAGAGCCCTCACAAGTGCAGAAATGTTGACATTTCTCCTTTCTACATTCCTCAGGATGCAAATGTGGCTGTGGAGGGAGACAGGGGAGATGTAACAAGGACAGAGTATGGAATGAATCCTCATAATTACACATGATAAGCCTCTAGATATTTTATTAACACCTTGACAATGAGGATCGTGTGCAAAAGAATTCCATTCACTGATCAGAGATTGGCAACTCAGATAATCCCTTTTTCCCAGGCAATAGAGCAAGGTAATTCACCTCATGCCCTGATGAATAATAACTGTACGTTTCAGGAGAATTTATCACTGCTTTGAATCCCAGACTGTCAGTTACATGTAGCGGATGAAGATGGATCCTAAGATACAAATTCCTAGCATGGCTGTGAGAAGCACATCTTTGCAGGAGCACACCATAATAAAGACATTGGCATCCATATATATTTCTAAGCCAGTGCATTCTTATCTACACATGCAGATATATACATCTCTAGGTTTAATTTGACAAAATATGGCTATTGTGTGAGAAGAAACCTCAGGAAATGTGTTTGACAGTTACAAGTATTAGGGAAGGCCCGTGCTACATAATGAATCAGTGTTGTTGAATGAAATCGCACAAAACAGCTATTATTTTCTGGATATAGGTAAGGCCACTCTGGCTCTGTAAGTGATTGTAAATAAATCTTTTTCAATGTCCTGGAACCAGATCAGCCAACAAGAGAAAGGCATGATTGCAAAGCTTTGAAGCTGTTTAACCACAGGTAAAGCCCAGGTGATATAATATTCTCCTTGCGAGTTTTCTTCCTTATACCTTCAGCATTTGCAGATCTTGGAACTGAAGTGTCACTCTACCACAACTCAGTTCTTCTCCCAATACATGGAACAGAATTGTGGTCTTCTTTGCTGAAAAAGTTCTCCAAAGTATTCAAGTCTTCCTTTCATCTGGTTGCATGTAACAGCTTCATCTGCTACCAACGTACAGGAGCAATGCAGACTGGCAGGAAAAGATACATCAAGGAGTCCTAGGCCTAGAGACGGAAGAACACTGTAGTAACTGTGAAGTCAGTCATTTTTAATGGAAGGGCAAGGTATGGAGAACATGCGGTGGAACCCAGCCGTGGAGACCCATTTGCCTCAGGGCAGCCCTTCACAGTAGAACACAAGGCAGACACAATGCTCCCTGGCTCAGGATTTGCAAGGAGAGAGTTGAATGTCTCTGCACCACCCTTTGGTGGGTCAGAATATCTGGAAAAGTAAAGAAGAGGTAGCTAAGAACTAGTATCCATGTTGGGATCTGCCACTTGAAGAGAAGAAAGCAAAAGATGACTCGGACAATCTGAAATGGGCGGATACCTATGCTTTCTTCTCAGCCTCACTGTAAGGCACAGGGCTGGCTGGAGGAGAGTAGAACTTCTTATGCTCTTTGACAGATAGGTCTCCTACACCACACTGTCCAAGACAAGAGTGGCCACAGGTGGTCACCTAGTGTTCAAATAACTTAAAAGTAAATAAAACTTAGATTTCACTTCTTTGGTCACCCAAACCACTTTCACATGTTCAGTAGTTACCCATGACCATGGTGACCCTACTGATATCCAGAACATTCACATCATGCTAAAATACTCCAGCAGACAGTGTGGGTTTCTAGACTTGTGGAATTTCTCAAAGATTGTCCAGGGTAGGTAAAGAAGAAGGAGAAATGTCAAGGCGGCATTATGTAAAATAGTGTTCTTCAATTAATATTCCTCAAAATTCTTCACTTGATCTCAGCCAAAAGGCTGAGAAATTATACTTATAAATCTTGATATTTTATGAGAATATTAGAAATCAATGCAAAAATCCTACATCTTCTCACCCTCATAAGGAAAAAGTAATTCATGTAAAGGTTTTGAGGGTGGCATAGCAAAGAACCTTGTTCACTATTCATTAACCCAACAGGTACTTCCAAAATCACTGGAACACACATCCCTGTTTACAAGTTATCTATTAACAGAACTCGGGTTTAAGAATACTTCTTGGAAGGACTTTGCCGTGGAGGGAGTTCAATCCAAGATTTGGTAATCGCTTGACCACTAGGATCAGGGCTGACACTTAGCACAATTACCAATTAGACCAGTGTGAAATGTCTCAGTTCACCTGATCAAAACACATGCTTCATGATTTTAGGAATATCACAGTGGCAGGTACAAGCAGGGGGAACTCAGGAGGAGCAGGAATGAAGGTGTTTCTCCGGTGGTATTCCTGCAGCGGACCAGACGCGTGCTGCTCTTTCTAACACTGATGGCTGATTACTGGCCTAACACCAAGGCCAGTGAGACTATCAAATGACCTATGCTTGCTTTATCTGCCGTGGCCCTGCAGCAGGGAGTTATCTGAGTTCACAGAATGTGCTGAGCGAAGCGCGTCCAGTGGGAGTCCTTGTTGGATTTTTCTGCGGACGTGCGCATCAACATTCTTAATCTGCTCTGCTAACAGAGACTTAAAATTTCCTAGAAAAGTAGAAATATGGTTCTTAAGCAAGCTGTGTGTTCTCCAACCATTGTCCTCTCCACAGCGTGGGTGAGGGAAGGGGGTGGGTACTGGAAGGGACCTTGACTCTCTTGTCCCTGGAGTGGTTTGCTTCGCTTCCCTGAGAAGGACAGGGATCCTTCTTAATCCCCAGCCTTGCTTGAATTTTCTTGACTGTCTCGTCCTTTAGGTTTAAAAAGCATAAATGCCTATCCAGCTCTTCTTGTTCCTTTTCCCTCCCTCTTCTTTTCCTCTCTTTTTTTTCTTCTTCTCCTTTGTTTTTATTTTTCCTTTCCATTTTTTCTCTTTTTCCCCTAGTTACACAGCTTTAATAGAAATATGGCATTCCAAAAAAAAGAAAGAAGGAAAGAAAGAAATTTGACACTCCAAGAGCTACTTGCCATAGTAGTGATAACTTCCTTTAAAAATACAGTAATGCAAATAGATTGCTGCCTAGTATCTCTCTGCTAGAACAAACAAAACAATCATCATCCATTTTGTTTACAGTCTTACACTTTGAAATATATGTCCTATGACCATAACATTGACTTCCAAAGTAAGTTTAACTACATACAAGTTTCTGGTTTTCTCTTCCCTGTATGCTGTATTCTCACCTGAAGGATTGTTTTTCTTGCTTCAGGAACAATTATAATGGATGCTAATACTAAAAATACAAAGAGAAAGGAAAAGAAAAAATCCTTTGCTGTTCACACTGATACTACTAATAGGAGAATTTCTGGTTAGAATAAAACTCTTCAAGCTCCAGACTAAGGGCTTTTTAAACATGTCAACATATGCTTATTAATAATAGATTTCAGATAGACTCAGAGCACAGGTCCGGTGGGTGAGTGAGATGACCCGGGGCCCACCGGATCCTGAATAGACCAGGAGCACAGGCCCTGCGTGTGAGTGAGACCGCAGGAGTCAGCAGATCCTCATTTGACCCAGAGTGCAGGCCCAGCGCGGAACCCTTCAGCAGAACTCCCTTCAAAGAGGCTAGAGGCAAGACCCACCCAGCTGAGTCAGGAGCAGAACACCTTGCCAGAGAGACACAAAGGGTTCAGCTCCAAAGCTGAAGCAGAAAGAATTGGAGCACAGTAGCTAGACCCCAGCCAGATCCAAGCAACACCCACCTGGAGGAATCTGAAGTTCGTAGATCCAGACCTGGTGCTAAGGTAATAATTCTATCTAAGCTCTACACCAAAGGTCAGAAGACAATGGTATACAAAATGACAAAGAGAAGGAACAAAACTCAGTCTCAAGCCCTGAGTCTACCCAGTACAATTGCAGAAGACACTAGCACTGAGGAAACTGGAAATCACACACCAGATATCTCTGAAATAATAGCTTTGGCAATAAAGAAACAACTGCAGAAAGGTATAGAAGAAATCAGATCAGAAATAATTTTGGAACTAAAAAATTTAGTGATAACTATAATCAAAAAAGTACTAAGTGCTTCTAAAGAATACACTGATAAAAATAGAGCAGAATATAAAAATGATGGAACCCCTGAATAAGCAATTTAGGAAAGAAATAGAATGTATGAAACAGGTTCAAAGTGATATACAGGAATTTAAAACCTCAATCACAAGCTGGCAAAACTGTTTGAATGAAAGTGAAAATAGACTTTCTGACCATTGCAGCTAGTGAAAAAGTAAGAAAAGATCTCTTTAAAACAACTAGGATTCAGGAAAAAATAATTCAATACCTGCAAGATGATGCAAAGATGAACAATGTGAGACTAATAGACATCAATGAGAAGGAAGGAATCGATACAAATGATATAAAAAGAATATGGGCAGAAGTCATATCAGAAAACTTCCCAAATATGGGGTAACAATCTGACATTCATGCAACCAAAGCATATAGAACTCTAAATAACATCAACTCAATGAAAACCACACCCAGACATATAATAATAAAGATCCCAGAAATTCAGCATAGGAACAGTATACTAAAAGTTGCTAAAGAAAAGAAACAGATTGCATTTAAAGGAAAGCCCATCAGAATAACAGCAGATTTCTCTTCACAAACCATCAAGTCAAGAAGAGCATGGAGAAAAGTACTTCAAGTCTTGCAAGAAAACAAATTCCAACCCAGACTGATATATCCTGCAAAACTCTCTTTCAAGTATAATGGAGAAGTGAAATACTTTCATAACAAAGAACAACTAAAGAATTTCATGATGACAAAGCCAAGCCTACAAGGACTACTAAATGATGTTCTAGAGAGGGAGCAAATTGATCACAGCCCCATGAGAATGGAAAGAACCCACCAAACAGGGCAAACAAACACAGGAGAATAAGACGTATACAATAGTAGTCTTTCAGTTATTGTTTTGTGTTCAGCAGCAAAATATTTCCACCAGCACACTCTACAAATGGACTTCTCTTCCACCCTATGGCTCATGATTCCACCTGAGTCTTCAGGGTGGATTTCAAAGAAGTAGCTGTAGCTCAGTTCCACAAGTGACGCCTAGCCATCAGTAACTGCCGCAGTCATTATGCATGTCCACAACACACTAGAACTTTGTGCGATATCCTATCCTCAAACTGTTAGAAGTGCTGGTCATTTACTTGTCACTCCAGTATTTATCTTATATTTTACTCTTAGTACTTCTTTGCTATCATGAAAACTTTTTCTTAGTTCAATTGTTTTGAAACATTTAATTTTTAATTAATTAATATTTAATTTTCTGAATATTGCTTAATCTTAATTTTTGTTCTAAGATTTATACTATATCTTTGACTTACAATTTATTTAAAATACATTGTATGATATCTTCTCCTAGTATTAGAAACTTTAAAAAGTATATTTCCATTTTCTGTTGACTTTATATTACTTCTTCCCTGTCTTTTATACACACATACACATATAGGGAAAAAAATATGTGTATAACCCAACATAAGATTGGTACTGTTTCATAGAAATCTGCAATGACCTTTAAATAAGGGTTCATCTAATGCATTTTTATATAGTCCTGCATAACTATCATTTGAGAGCTCTTTATTGTTCATCCAGGAGCATACTGCAACTTCTCTTGTCTTTTGAATTATGCTCTTTGTTATTTCCTATATGCTACTTCTGGAGGTATTAAAATATTTCAAGTTTGTATAAAAAATAGATTTCCAAAATTTAAAGATTTTTCTTTTGTATTTCAATACTAAACTAAGTTTGTCACCTGAATTTATTAAAAGTTAAAATATGCACCCTTAAAAAATAAAAAATGAATTAGAAAATAATGATAATATATTTCAGCACCATAACTTTAGAATATAATTGGGTTATGCCTTCCACAGTAAGAAGTATATAAGTAAGAGAAAGTGAAATTAGGTCTATGTGCTCATCGGCTTAATGTCTCTAATACTTACATTGCAAGCAAGTTTTAAGACTAAAAAGGTAATAGTATAAGACCTTTATGGAATTTTTATAACAATACAGGTCTTTTGAACATTTCTGGTTGCTATTAACAGCAACAACCAAAAAAAAATGATAGCTGACAACACAAAATATCTTTCAGTGGAAAAAAACCGGGTTACAAATAAAATCCCACAGATGGCAACGTCATTTTGGACAATATTATGAAAAAGTGATTTCTGAAGTGTTTTTAAAAGTATTAGGCTGGGGCTGGGGAGATTGCTCAGTAGAATAAGCACTTCCCTGTCAAGTGCAAGGGTCTGAGTTCAATCCTGGTTCCACCAAAAAA
>NW_004524755.1:923615-927051 GCF_000260255.1 Octodon degus | reverse complement strand
TATATTAGGCATGCTTGAATGTACATTGGCAGAAGAGTTTCTGCAGGAAACAGAACTTTATTCTATGGCACTAATTCAACAGACACTTTCTTTCATACTACGCAGATTTTTGCACTTTGAAAATATAAGATGTATTACAATATAACTGACTGGCAAGTCTCATCTGCTATAAATACGACCTGGACAGCTCTGTAATCAAAGCAAGCATAACAGAGCTGTTTTGTTGCGAGAAACTCTGGAAGCCAGCAAATATAAAAGAAAACTGAAAAAGTAAATATGCTGTTGGTGTGAATTCAACATAGTGTGGGTTATGCCTAGGAGATGATTTTTTTCCTCCTTAGAACTGCGAATTAAACCCAAAACCTTCACATTGAGCTACTTTGCAACCCATTTTTTTATTCTCTCATTTTGAAATAAGTTCTTGTTAAGCTGCTAAATTGCCCGGGCTAAAATTTGAAATTCGTGATCCTCCTGCCTCAGCTTCCCAGGCCAGGTGCACAGGCCTGCGCCACCATGTTTGGCAGGTGACAGTTGAGCCTTTCTTTTTCTTTGCTTTCCATGAACCCTAACTCTTCCGTAATGTGAGGCACCGTTCTGTAAGCTTTACATGCCACAGAAAACAAAACTGAAAGAGAGCAGGAAGTGAGCTTAGACGCTTTCATCCCTTGCTTCTGGAGGAGAAACTAGAGTTCATTAAAGAGTGGTTTCACAACGGGAACGCCACCCATCTCTGTTTCTCTGGGAATCTTTAGACACTCCCATTCATTCCAGTGATGCTTCATGCAAAAGCAGGAGTCCCTAGAACCACCATCCATCCTTTCCTATCTCAGTTATTCCCTACTGGTAATGTTAGGAAAATGTTATCCTCAGAAGGCAGCAAATAATTTGTAAAATGGAAACATATACTTGCAATATTAGTCAACTATTGGATAAACTAAGAGAAAAAAGACATCTTTGTGCAGCTAATTTCTTTTAGCGAATTTCCTACCTGTGGAATGAGTTCACAGACAGGATCTTGGAATACAGTTTTTTTGGTGTGTTTGTTTTGGATTCCAAATTAATATTTAGGATGTCTAGTTACCAAGAGGACCTTGCTTTATTATACCTAATGAGGTATTTTGTGGTCATCTTATACGTGTTTGTTGTATACTCTGTTCACACCACTACAATGACTTATTGTACATAGCTTTATATTTGTTACTTTCTCCTGACAGATTGCGAATTCAACCTTCTGTTTGCTCCTTTTCAAACAGTACCTGGTACTTAGCAGATGTTCTTACATTACATAAATCCTGGTTTGCGTTTAATCTTGAACAACCAATGTATATGAATATAGCATATTTATGAGTGCATTTGTGTATAACTGCAGCATCTGATACGTAATAACTTCTTTGTGGCACATATACATGCACACACACATTTTGACCATATACTTGAACTTTTAGTGGTACATATAAAAAATATGACAAAGGCCATGTGGTGTTCCCATATGATTTGTGTATGAAAAGTTATTCTGATTTTCAGCAACCAAAGGAAATATTTTCTTTTTCTAATTCATATCATGCTTTGCTTCCGTATAAACTTCCCTGAATCATGACATTGCTCCTCATAACTCATACATTAAAATTCAGGGATGTTAGCATCCTTTTAGGTTTATACTTTCCCACTTCATCCCCTGTTGTTTCTCTTACGCACCGATAACCTTGTTTTCTCACAACTCAACTCTTCATAGAGGCCCTGGCAGTACAAGCCCTGAAATAATTTATTTGTATCTTCACACAGGCAAATGGTACTCACCCTACATGACTCGGCTCAAATATTATCACTACTTTGAAAAAAACTTACAATGCATTAAGTCTCCTAGCTCTCCTCTCAAGCTCTGCAGTGTTTGTGTGTCCTCTGACCCCTTAGGATATGTATGTTTCTGATTTATGTAGCTTGCTAAATTAACATATTTCAAAAATTAGCATATTTAACTAGCCACCCCAGCTGGGCCCATTCATATGTAGTATTCATGGAGTGCTTATCTAGTCAGCCCCAGCTGACTAGAAAGAGGTCAGCAGCAAATGCTGGCTGCAGGTACTCTACAGGGACATGTTCACTTGCAGTTCTATGCAAGCCAAAAGGCATGTTGGGAAGAAAGTAAACCACAAAGTGAGACACAGTGCTAGGTTATTACAGACTCAGTGTATCCATGATGTGAAATCACCACTTACCTTCTGTTCATGATCCTACAGACATGTTCAAAACATTAAGTGAATTACAGATAGCATCCAGGAGCTGCATGATTCTGACCTAGTTATGTTCTTGTGAAGGCTTTAGCAAGCCACTGGACTGCCTGGTCTGATAACTGCCTGCTCACATTCTAACCTGGCAGTGTTTCCATGGTTCTCTGATTAATTTCCTACTCCTCCTATAAGAGGAACATGCAGGGAAAGACAGGTTTGACATACGGACTTCTTAGCATGGGACCTGCTACTCCCATGCTTGGTCTTGTGGAACATCCCCACGTCATATTGACATACTAAGGTAGCTCTGCTCTTAGACACACAAGTTTGCTTCGTTGGCCTCAAGGTTCTCTCTCTATGAAAAAAAGCACAAGTTAGTCACCCATAGAAACACACACTCCAACTCTGATCTAGATTCCACGTTGTCCATAGATACCCTGATCCTGTCCTGGTTCCCAGCACAGACTTGCAAGTACATCCTGGGGGGACAGAATATACAATAGTGTGAAATGACTTCAATCGGCCTTATAATGGAGAGCAGAGGAAACCACACTGAAATTACCAGTGAGCCGAGCTGCTCAACCAGTTCCACACCTTTGACTTCTGTGCTAGACAGCAATAGCAGTTGCCCAGGATAGACCTGCAAAGGAAAACGATCAGTCTTTGGAGCTTTTCTAACACTTGAGTGGAAGTGGAATAGAAAAAAATGAAATGAGAAAACACATCTAGGGCATCCACACACTTATCCTTAAACCCAAGAGAGCTGTTCATCTCCCTCCTCCCTCATCTAAAGAAGTACTTTGGCATTCACAGCGTTACCAGCCTTGCTTTCTAAAGCAAAATCAATGTCATTGTCTACATCTTGGGACATGAATTTTTCTCTTCTCTCCCTATGTCTTGATTATGTCCACTGGAGAACAGCCCAAAAAAGTAATCCTTGCCTAGGTCTGTCCATCGTGGCAGGACTACCTTTAATTGACATCATCCACACCTTGCCAGGACAGCGGCTCCATTTTGGGATCTACAAGTGACATGGGTCTCCATGTGAGTCCCCTACAATACAAAAACTCACATACCGGTCAGGTAGTGGGGGGTGCTGTGGACACAATTGTTTGAATTAGAAAGAAAAATACAGGCTGGGAAGGTAGCTTGGTGGAATAAGTGCCTGCCTGGCAAGTGCAGGGTTCTGTGTTCAATCCCTGGTACCA
>NW_004524755.1:870821-923515 GCF_000260255.1 Octodon degus | reverse complement strand
AAAGAGAAAGAAAGACAACCCTGAGGGCGGGGGAGATAACTTGGCAGTCTAAGCACCTGCCTGGCAAGCTCAATGATCCAGGTTCAATCCCTGGTGCCTCATGCCATGCCAGCCCTGGACCCCTGGGGCATGGTGGTGTACACCTATAATCCCAGCACTGGGAAGGTTGGGGCAAGAGGATCACTACAAGTCCAAGCTATGTAGCAAGACTCTGTACCAAATAAACCAATAACCAATAAATGATTTAAAAATACAATCCTGGGGAAAAAAACTAACAAGAAATAAGTTTCATCTAGGGTTACATCTGTCTTCCAAGTGCAGAACCTACAGGGACAAAGGTCTGTGGGAATGCCAACGCTCTCCTATGATCTGTGTAGCCCTATTTTAACCATTATCTATGAACTAGCTTCATGTGGAGGGCAACTCCATACCTCCTGCACACAGAGGCATTGCAAGCAGCTTTTAGCATCATCTGACGTTTTCCTGTCACCCTTGACTGGCCCTATACTGTGTAGGAACTTAATGCATAGTTTTGACTTATAATTATAGCCACGGTTTTAATTTCCTGAAATTCTCCATTTTGGAATGTTTTATCCCATTGTGACTTTTGAGTGGCAACAGTATAAAAGATACAGAGTACTGCTGTAAACAGTCCTTTCATTCACTCTTTCCATGGTAACTCCATGACATCTCCTGTTGAATGGCTGCTTACGAATCCAGAGATTGCTTTGAATGTAGCCCAGATAGTAAATAGTAGATAGCTCTCACTTTAGTTCCACTGGGGTATGCACAATGAATTAATTAGCTTTTATCATTTATGACTTGGTGATGTCTTGACAATGAAGAAGAGAAAGATGTAGGAAGAGAAGAAAAGAGAAAAGAGGAGATGGAGTGAACTGGAAGAAGAAATGAAAGAAAAAAAAAAAAGAGAAACACTTCATGATCAAACAGTCTAGTTGTATTTTCCTAACCAAGTCAAATTACGCTGAAAAAAGCATGCCTGAATGAATGAAAAAAAATGCATACAGATCTTCAAAAATGAGCAAATCAATCTTAAAACTGTTTAACCACTTGAACTGTAAGGAAACATGCCTGTTACAGTAAGCAATCCAGTCACTGGTATTGAATCGAAGTTAATTATAAATGATCTCTATGAATTTTTATATTGGTGACAACTAGAAAATTAATAATTAAGAGAATTATATTGCTATTATTATGAATTATCTGACATATTATAGGACCTGATACACTGAGTTCTGTCTGGGAAGAAATGGTCATTCTTATCATGTATATTTAATTGTCTCCTATTTTGGCATTGCAAAAGTTGACTTCATTACCCACAACATCTTTTAAGGTAGCAGCTCTGGCACCCCTTCTCCAGCACAGGTAAGGTGTACAGAGCACTTTCTTTTAGTCCTGTGACCTCTTTGTATGGCTCACATTCTAAAAAACAAGTACATAAACGTTTCCTAGATGATTTCTTAAGAATTCTATTTTTCTCTTTCTTTTGTCCCCCCTTTCCTTATTTCAGTGCAGAAGAACATAGCATAGCGTTCAGACTGATTAGGGAGGGGAAGCTAGCACACATTCTTGTCTCTTAATGTTCTGCTACCATGGGGGGCCCAGGAATGAAGACTGAAATACTGACCATTCGTCCGCCATCTTAATAGTTCTTAACCCAGTAATTATGTCCCCAATTTCCTCTTCACTGAGTCTTACGCCAAAAGCTTCCCTTTTGTTTTGTTTTGTTGGTGTACCAGTAATAGAACTCAGGGCCTTGTGCTTGCCAGGCAGGTGCTTATGCCATGGAGCTATCTCCCAGCCCTTGAATATAATTTAAATAAGTGACAAATGATAGTGATTCCTAGTTATTTAATTCTAATTGAGTAAATAACACCCATAGCTAGTATTATCTTTCCGGCAGTCTTCTCTGTACCTCCCATACATCACACTTTTCACTCTTCGTGAAAGCCCTAGCAGTTTAGAAATGAGGAAATCATATACAAATCCAAGACATTTGGCTGGAAAGCAGCTCAGGCAAACCTCAAGCCCAGGCAATCTGGATTCAGAGCACGTAGCATTTTCTGCTCAAAACCTACCTATCCAGCACCGAGATGATCACAGACAAAGAGAAATCAATGTGTTTATGAAACAATGTTTTGGTTTTTTTCTTCAAAATGAGCAGGAGTTGCATTTAAAGTTCAGATCATATCTTTGGAAGTAGTCATCCAGGGCTGGAAGTATAGCTCAGTGGCACAGTGTCTGCCTGGCAAGAGAAGGTCCTGAGTTTGAATCATGATACCAAAGAAAACAAAAAAAGAATAGAGATCCTACATGGACATTTAAAAAACTAAAAGTAGGCTGGGGAGATAGCTCAGTAGAATAAGTGCTTGCCTGGCAATGCAAGGTCCTGAGTTCAATCCCCGGAACTGCAAAATAAATAAATAAATAGTCACCTATGTAAAAAACACATTTAGAATAATGGAGTGCCACTCATTTAAAACATGTTCACTATTCCTGGCATTGCCACCATAGCTGGGTCATAAATCACAGGACACAATCAGCACCCCTATTTCAGTGTCTTTTTTTGAGCTTCACTCAAAGCTATAATGCCCTTCTAAGTACCAAATGACTCATAAATCTGGGTTCCAACTGGCACCTAATCATTTCCAAAACCCCAATCCATGTTCAAAAGTCACAGATTTGTCATCAATCATAATGGATATTCTAAAGGCAGGTGGGGTGGTGCAGGCCTATAGACCAGCGCTCCAGGAGGCTGAGACAGGAGGACCACAATGCCAGGCTGCAAGGTATAACAGGCCCCCAGATATTTTTATTTGGCAGAGACATTTATCCAGCAGACATGCACTCTAGCAAGCTCACTCCTTTGAAGCAAGGGCTCTTATTTGGCTGCCAAGTTTAGGTTCCTTCATGAAAAGAATCATTTATGTGTCTTTATGGGAAAATATCATCTATCGATATCCTTGGGGCTTCCTAATCTCATCAGGGAGGAAATATCAGCAGTGGGCAAGCGACCAGGGACTCACACTTACAGGGTGAGATTCAAGCGTGGTCTAATTCAGGGGTCTAATCCCCTGACTTGACAAGTGCAAGGACCCAGGTTTGATCCCTGGTACCACATGCAATGCCTACCCCAGAACTTGAGTGCACCATGCCAGACCCTGAAGCCTGGCACACACCTGTAATCCCAGTGCTGGGGAGGCAGAGACAGGAAGATCACTATGAGTCTGAGCTGCGTAGTGAGACCCTGTACCAAATAAACAAACACAATTTAAAAATTAAATTATATTCAAAATTTTAACTCAAAATTAAAGCCATAATTAAAAATAAATCACTTAACATAAATGTAGTCATTTTGAACTTAACTACTAGATGACATTTGAAACGTTCTATCCATGAGATGGTGATTTGCAGCCTGAGTCACTGCACTGGCCTAGCCTCTGGGGCTTGGACACCATTAGAGAGAAGATAACATGAGTAACAAGGTTCTCAGGTCACCAGTGATGATGCCTGAACTTGGTATAAAGCAACATATCATGCAGAGTTGTGGACAGAGAGGCACTTAGCAAGGGACAAAGCAAATATCCAGGTCTTGGAGGAAGATATAGCATCTCTGTCAAAGGGCTCTGAGATATCTGAGTGTGTCTACGCTCCTCTCAACCCCCACCACTTAGCCTGGCCACTGGTCGCCCCACTAAGGGATGTAGGAGACCCTTTCACTGCCCTCTTACTCCTTGATTTATCCCAAGAATCACAATTGAATTGGAGGCCAAGAAAGAGACAGCCCAACTTCCCAACAGAGAGGCGGCTATTGTCTCCCACTCAAATCATGGAACACCAAGGATAAGCAAGATTTCTTTCCCTCTTTCATGGCCTAGGATATCTGGCCAGATGAGCAGGAAATCCCTCTGACTCTTCCAGGGACGGGGCAGCTGCCACTGCTTCCCGCCACCTGGAAGTGGGTGGCCTTGAACCCACGACCCAGGAGTGTTGCAAACATGCATTGTGTTGAATCCATCATCCTGTTTAACTTGGCACCACCTACAGCCACTCCAACATTTTGTGAATCGGTGTGCTTCTGATCCGTCACACGTAACCCATCATCTCTAAGTGCCTTCCTGTTGCTTGCACTGAGGAGAACTCTGCCTTGTTCTTCTTCTTTTTTTTTTTTTTTTTTTTTTTTAAGTCAGACTAAGTTTCTTCTTTCTGTCGAGAAGATTGAAAGCCATGAGAACCGGTCCAAAAACTTTTCAGGCTCTGCAGTGGCATTTTCAGTGGGAATTTGGCAAGAACTTATGTGTGAATGAAGACAAAGAAGCCAGTGAGCAGCCGCAGCGCTGCGATGGAGCGTCTGCTTGTCCACATGTCAGAGAGGAAATGTGCAAATCTTCCTTCAGCTCCTAGCAGAGTGCGTCTGTCTGAAACTCAAGAGGTCTGATGCATTTTTAGGAATTTTAACAGAGGAGGGAGGAAGAAACCTACAGCTCAGCGCAAGCTTGCCTAGAAATACTACTCCGTTCACAACTGGGGCGGTCACACCCTTCCTCTGTTGTCTGCTGACAGAAAATGGAAGCTATGACATAGGTTGTGTCTTTCCAGTGCCAAGCATCTGGGTTAAATTCAGCCTTCGTGTTTTGATCTCGTATAGACAGAGGGTTATTTTTCTAACCACCATCTGCAAAGCTGACATAAGCCACGGTGGCTAGGATCGGGCAACTGCCAGCCTGTGGTGATTTTAGCCAGCCTTTCTCTCACAAGCTACTGTCTGATCAGTATTTGAAGAAAAAAAAGTGAATGAAGCTCTCCTTTATATATAAAACTGTTAATATTTCCAATTGACCTGGCCATTTTAGAAACGTGATCTTTAATAATCTTGATCATAAGAATCAATTTTTGATAATATTTTAATTCTAAACAGCAGATTCTGGAAAAGTTAGCCAAGCTTTTCAATTACAAGCTCTGCTTTGGATATCTCAGCCTGACTCAAAAAAAAAAAAAAAATGTTCAGAGAACAATGATATATAGTATAAAGAACACGGAATTAGAATGTAGATAAATTTACATATAAATCCCAGCTCTGCCCTGTGGTGTTGCATAAATTGTTTAATCTCCTGAGCCACAAGTTACTTCGCATACAAAATGAAGTTATCATAAGATTGCATAACGAGTTGGAGTTATCATACAGCTATCAGATTATATGACGCTTAAAAACCCATAGTAGCCATTATTCCTGTTACAATGAGAATACAAGATAATGTGAAAAAAAATCGTTTTAAATTCCCTGATCCAGTACTTGAAGTGAGCTCAGGAGAAGCAGGCGGGGTTCTGTGGCAAGACCACTGGATGAAGGATCAATTTGCAATCAGTTCTGCCACAGCTGGTTGTGGTGACATTGGGTGGGTCCATTTCCTTGTGTGGATTCTTGTTATTTATCGTTAATCACAAACAGGTTGGAGCTGTGTCCAATATCCTTTTAATCTCTTTTATCACGGTGTCATTGGCTTCCATATAGAGGAGATAAATGGCTCTGTGAATATAATTCCTGTGTGTATCAGTTCTGGAATGTGATTGTGCCCCATCAGGATTATTCACTGTAAAAGAAGAAAAGGTCAATCATTTGGAGTTTCTGTCTGAATCACATTATTACTGTATTCAATAGAGTAGCATGTCAATCTATTCCTTCAAATGCTTTTGTTTTCACCTGTGTTGTTACTTTCAAATTCTGGGCTATAGCTTCCTGTCTTCCTACTGTGCCTTTCATGATCCAATTTTATTTCCACTGTCAGTTGATTTGGATTCCCACAGGGGAAGTCAGCACCTCCACTGTACATCTGCCTTCTGGACCCCAAAGACTGGAAAACAAGGTAGTAGCCTGAAGTGTTCCAGGGTATGTGAATGAATTTTAAGAAAGTGGGTTATTTTTCTTCCCAGGTCCATGCACGTGTTCCCAGTGCTTTCTCTTGTGTGCTCACAGGGGGCAGAAGTGATCAGCTCTCGTTACTTTGTCCGAGGAGGACATATCACTTGGGAGTCCGCTGCTGTCCCCGTGCTTGAGTGGCAGGAGGCAAAGCCATTGTGTATGTTTCCTACCAACTGCTCCCATGGCTTCAGTCACCAGGCGGTTGGTTCTTGTGTTTGGTACCTGGACTTCTATGTTGGGATTTCTCTTCTCTCTAGTGAATTAGGGGCTGTTTTTCATTCTATGTTTAGAAATGTCCAAACATGTTTTTTCTCACTAATATTGTAATCATTCCCAGAAGAAAATCCATGTTTGGTACTTTTGTTTTGACAGATTACTTACTTGATTCATTATTGAAGAAATGAGTCTTTTTTTCTGTAATTTTGTCAGCCTTTAAGCACATATTGGGTGACATCATGTGAGACCTATCCCTGAAACTACTATTAGAGGGACCTTACTATAAGCATGGTTTATATGTTTGCCTGAATGACTAAGACTGAAGTTCCTAGGTGCTAATTCTGTGTAAGTTACTTATATACATTAATTAGAAAAGCCATGCATTGTGAAACTTAAAAAAAGAGTAATAGCCAAATGCAAAAATGTACCTAAAATCAAATATAAAATTGAGACTATTACCTCTGAAAGTCTCTACCACACTTCTTCAATATCTATATGTAAAGAATATCAGTTTACAATATCAAACCCTAAGCAAGACTTCTTTTTTTTAAAAAATGAAAAGTTGAAGAACTATGAAGACTACTTAACAATGACTACAAGAAAAGCCTTGGCCTATTGCCCTGTAAATTAGAACAAAGTAAAGTCCCTCTTCACAGTCTACAATTGGAGTTGTTTGTCAAACTAATTAAAAAAAGATAGCAATGTGTTATAACTACATTTCCTTTCCAGAATGTTATTATTATTATTTTGGCAACCATTGGAAACTTCCATGATGTTTGTATAACCTTTTGTCTACACCAATGAAATACATTAATCATAAGAGTAGATCTATAACTCGTGTCATCGTTGCCCTGTGGAGCTGTTTCAAATTATTCACTATTAATTTTCTATCTTCAAACATGGCAATGCATTAAGATGAATTAATATTTTCTGATGTATTATGAATTATTTTCCATATTCTACTTCTGATGCATCTTCATATCATACTTTTTATGTTGATTTTTCCTTGAATGAGCAGCACTATATAGATATAGAGAGGGAGAGAGACAGAGAGAGACAAAGAGAGAGAGAGACAGAGAGACAGAGACAGAGACAGAGGCAGAGAGAAGATACAGACACAATTACATTCTTGAGAATTTTTATTAATATTCTCAAGGGATAAAGCACAAGTTTACTTTTCTTTCTAGGAAAAAGGCATGGCAGAGACCGTAACTCAGCTCCCTGAAGCATCACCCTAGTGAACCCTGCTGAAGTGGACTCTGCCACAGTGCAGACAGGGCTTGCAAGCCATCTTGCCTCAATCTTCTCCACTACAGTCTTTCATGGAGCACAGACAGGGCCACACTGGAATGGTCTTGGGCTCACAGCCACATCTGACCACAAGAAGCCCGGGTGACACAGCCCAGCCTAGCACGCAGGGAAAAGGAGAAAGCTTCTTATATGATTGAGAAGTATGCTGAATATTAAATTTTAAAAATCATTATGGTAACAGATACATTCTCACAAATCCCACCCACAATCTCCCCCCTAACTTTAAGCACACTTATCCTATCATTCTTGCCAGTTTCTGGGGGAGTTCTGAGAGTCTTCTTTTATAAGTGTCTTCAGTTGAGCTGTCATAGTTGGCTTGTTGTCCTGGATTTAACCAAAAGTTACTTTCCCTTTCATGGTCATTTGGACTTCATGGAAGAGGTTACACAGGTCATGTGGTGTGATGAGGTGGACAAGGACATGCTAATGGTTTTAAGAGACTCCCTCTGCGTTGGATGGCACGGGGCTGCAGCATTCACTGTGTATTCTTTTAGTCAAATCTTGTAAAACACTGATCCTGTGCTTTAGATACTTAGCCAGAGGCAGTGCTGTGCTGAGTGGTTCACACGAAAAGGCTAAAAGAAAGCAAAAAGGATCTGCCTGGCTAAGACAGCCAGTAGCTGGGGGACATCTTCCCAAAACATTCTCTCAAATCCCAATGGCATCACCACTTTGTTATGATCACTGCTTTGTACGAGGGTAAATTATAGGCTGGAAGAATTTGGGGGATTTAGGGATTGAGATGCATCTGAAGATACTTTTTGCAAAAAAAAAAAAAAAAAAAATGTCCCCTAAAGGGCAATATGGTCATACAAAAGGTTTAAATGGACTGGCACTTCCTATATTCTGAGTAAACTGTTTTAACTATTTAGGAGTGACTTAGTTATCCCTCAGTGGTAGAGTATGTGCTCAGCATGCAGAAGGCCCTGGGGTTGATTTCCAGCAACACAAATAATAACACTACTAATATCACAGAAGAAGCCACATTTTAGGCCACTTAATTTATGATAACTTATTTGGAAAAATAAATTTCCTCCTCCACTTCAACCATTGTATTTTTACAAATGATTCTACTTCATCATGAAGAACACTGTCTCTGAGCTTCTCCCTCTTCATGCACCTTGGCTGAGAGCTGGCTTCTGAAAACACTGACGTTAGAAACTCTCTGGTTGGACTGAAAAACTTCCTTTACATTTATTTGATATCATTGACCATACTCCTTAGTGGTGAGTGTGATTCTATCATCGCTGGCTAATGGAGGGGTTGTTAGTACTGTAATCTGTGCTGTTGTACAAATGCCATAGAGGAAAAGCTAGAGGGGGAAGAAATACTGAGCAGATTAATGAAAAACTTTGCTGGATAAATGCTACTCCTTTTTAGTAATTCCAATCATCAGATTCTTCTCACTGGCTTCCACCCACTGGCGGAATAAGCTGACATCATCTGTAATTTCTTATGAATACCTGATTTCTAATATATCAACATAAATTTATGCTGCAACTGTAATACTTTTTCTCAGGCCTTGATAAATTACTTTATATCCATGGATTCTCCTTTGTTTCAAGTTACTGACTTAGAAGACCTTTAGGGTTATCAAATGTGAGTCACCATATTCTGCTCTTTAAAACAGTTCGTTCATGACTAGAGCCACAAAGTCAAATTACAACACACCTTACAACATGGCCACACAAAAGCATTCCTGGAGTCACAAAGCCGAAACTGCTCCACATGTGACCTTGAGTAATTGGAGGGGAGCTGGTAAAAATGGAAGTGGCTTGGAAAGACTGTATCAAGGACAGAGAGGAATGAGTTCACTGTGAAAGCCAATTTACAAAGACTTGCTACTGTCATGTCAGACTTCTTTCTTCCAATCCAGTGAGACCTCTGGGAAAATCATAGCACCTATACTAACTCTTCAAGAGCTGCACTTCTCTCTCCAAACCTACCCCCTTATACCCAGCCCAGCTCCTCTTCTGTCAGGGCATCTTGTGTTTTCCCAGCTGTGAAAGGAAAGCCTTCCGCTTTGCCATTCCCCTCCTGGGAAGGTTTCACCTCGCTCTAGCACACAGCTCACTTCATTCAAATGTTACAGCTTGAAAGATTCCTGCTTTCTACTTTATCCAAAAAATCACCTCTTTCCTGTACGTATAGCTTTGTCTTCTTTACTTTTATTGACTTATCTTTATCTGACATTAGCATTTATTTTTATTTCATTTGTTTATTGTTTATTTCATCTAACAGAGGCAAGGAGTTTGTCGTATTTTTCATTCTGTTCTCCTTGTCCCAAGAAGTTCCTGAGACAAAAAGGATGCTCACTCGTGGGCTGAATTAATGAATTAATCTGTGAATGAATGGCACATGAAACCATAAAGTTCAAGTCCTAAAACTTTGTCTTACTAATAAGACTTTTTCCATCAACCCTTCAGAAGAAAATTAAAATTGCTCTGCTCTCAAAATAATGTGGCTGACCAGATGGGTTATGTATGTAGCAGGACTTATAAAGTAGGAAGCACTACAGAAAAGTTAATGACCGTCTTTGCTCAGGCTCTGTGGTATGACATAAGGTAGTTGGGCATAAGTTCAAGATGACAGAGCTTGTTACTTGGTGTGATCTGTATAGGTTAATAAGGATGTAACATCTCTGGCCTTTGCTTTCCTTTCCTGCTATGTGGGAATAAAGTAACATAATATAAGTGCATACCCTTGCTGGGCTCTCAGACACTGCAGCAATGTATGGTGTCATCCCCTGTCTGTATGTAGCTGAGCCACTCACCTCACAAACTTCTTATGTCCTCCTACAATTGCATAGTCACAGGGCAGGACATTGCCCAATGTAAAAAGGAATAATCCTTCAAGAAGTGAAGCTAAACTATCAGCAAAGCTCATAGGTCATCACAAGGCCAAAATTAACCAATTCCATGAAGACACACTGGTTCTCAGTTTGTTTCCGGGCTGCTCCAAGGTTAACGAATTCCCTGAAATTCTTCAGCTTCACAGAGCCCGTGACAATCTTTGACCACTTTGGTTCAAGTTAAGCCATGCATAAATGTAACCTTCTTCACATTATTTGCTCACACTCACAGCGGTGCATTCATGAGGGAGGGAGGCGTTGCTCCTGGGCTTGTTCTCAGAGGCTCTGCTGCACTGTGCTGCCTTTGATGAACAGCTTAAAAGGCAGAGAACAGGAAATTCACTCTGCTTCCATTGTTCTCTCTGAATAGTTCCTTCCTTTTAGGAACAATGCTAGTTTGCCTAAAATGACTAACAGAATCACGACTCTTTATTGGGCATCAATTCTGCACCAGGCGCTGCAGACAGTACTTTCATTCTCACACCAACATGCTGAAGGAGATTCTGTTCTCCCATTCTGCAGAAGAAACTGAGACCCACAGAATGGAAAGACCTCTCTCCTGAAGGGATTTGACTGACCTTATCAGATACAAAAGTTACATTTCTTGTTATATAGGTCTTGCTTTATTTTGGTCTTAACTGTACAGCAGAAAAGTATAAAAACGAGGTATAAAAGGTAAAGCCATATTAATATGTTGAGCTGTAAAAGGCTCAAGTCAACAACTTCTGATATTGCCAGCCATGTGGATAACCCACTACTGTTATAGACTACTGGACTATATTGGATTATTTTGCTGAATTCATGAACCTACAATATATGATTGGCAATGGAATACCCATCTTTGACAAAACTAAACAAAAACAGGAGATACAAATGAAGGACCATTTTGTATCTGTATATACAAAACAGTTAGGATAGATACACAGCTACTTTCTCTTAATTCAATGAGAAGAAAGATTTGTACTAATACTGTTTGGACAGGATATCACGTCTGCATCTTGTACTATGAACAATCACTACGAAGACAACAATATGCAATGTATTAATTATTGAAACTGTCCTACTAATCGGTTTTGAAACTGTCTCATTTCTATTTGTTTCTCAATAAAATTAATTTTTAAAAAGATCTCTCTCATGGTTACTCAGGGAGATAAGAGAAGAGCAATCCAGCAATCACATCCCAGTCTGGATCCCATGTTCTTACTCTTCACCAGTGTACATGATTCAGAGCTTGAGTGAAAGTTGGGAAGAAGGTGAAAATTAATTTGACATTGTAGGTATCAATTTTTTGAGATCTATCAAAGTATAGACTAACCACCTAAATCCCTGACATTAAAAACCAACCCTCTATTTTCCATTTGAAGTTTAGGGTATCGTCACTTATTTTGTCCTTTGGAATTTGATTACCTGATTTTGTGTGGTGAAAAGAACGATACAAGCTGGGAATATCACACTCAGACAGACAGTTCTGAAGTTTGAACAAAGTTCCCAGCATTGACCTGGGTCTCGGGTGACGTGTGCCCTGCATGGCTGATTAGGGTTATCATATATGCACCAACGTCTCGGGTCCAGGATTTTGGGGCCCGGTTGGTCCAGCCACAGGGCTGCCTCGATGCTTCCGAGCAGCGGCAAAGCCTTTCTACTGTCCAGAGTCTTCACCTGTTGAATCTGTCCCTCAAACTTGTTTTGAAAGTTAGGTCAAAACTGCCGCATGGAATAATTGTTGTGTGAAATAATTCCAATGCAATATGTGAACCCAAGAAATAGTAGTCTGCTGATACAGGTCAGTAACATTGATTTCATGTAGAAGTGAAATGCTGCTTATAGAGATTCAGCACAGTAGATACATGTTCATGTGTAAAGAAGATTTCATATTGGTTTGGACACGCACATGTCTCCTAACAGGATTTGAGGTTACTTGATCAATATTTTACCCAGCAGCTGACCTCTAAATAAATCATTGCATTTTTGCTCTTTGGAAAGGAATATCAATGTCTGAAGCCTAAAATTAACCTACAATCCTTACTAGCATTATTTCCCATAACTTGCAAAAGATTAACAAAAATTAAAACTTCTAGTTGAGGTGATCTAGTTACTGCAATCTCTCAAACACGTAAGCACTTTTAATTCTGTTCTTCTACCAAGAACCTATTCTCCCTCACCTGCTTGATCTTTAAATCCTGATCAGCTGGGCCCAAATCCCCTTCTTTCCATTTCTCTCTTTGAAACTCAACTAGTACTAATTGACCAGTTTTACCTCATTGTAATAATTAGGGTTTCATTTTATTAATATGTCTTACTTACCTACCAAGATAGTAAGCATAGGACTTTTTTGTAGTATTCACATTGTAATATTTCAATTTTATAAACATTTATTAGTTTGAAATAGTCATATAAAATAGTTCATAAATAGTAGGTAAAGGCAAGAATTCTCTTTTTCTGGTGGCTTGTGAGAAAACTCAGACATTTAAGTGATATCCCCACTCTACCATCGCATATCCCATCATTTGAAAAGTAAGAAATCCCCCCATCAACTCTGCTTCTTATGAAGCAATGCATTCATTTCTTTCCAATCAGGGGGATGAAACAGTTGGCACCTTCGATTTATAGGGGGGAAGGCTTGTTTGGCTCATAGTTTCCAAAGACAGCTGGCTCCCAGGTAGGCAGGGTATGCGGGGAGGGCCTGGCCAAGGACGGTTGCTCATCCCATGGGAAGCAGAGCAAAGAGGAGACAGGGACTGGGACTGGGACAGGGACAGGAACACTCCTGTTAGCTCAAGTGCTCAGAGACCCAGCATCCCTCCCAAACACAGCCCTCCTCCGTGAATGCTTGAGACTTTGGGGGAACATTTTGCAACTAAACAATAACATAATGCTCTATCAATCATTTATCTTCAAATATGTATTTACTTATGCATTCATATTTAATTTAAATCAAGGTAACTTGGTTTACTAAACTAGTCAATTCCCTCTGTTGTTACAGAGATAGTATTAATGAGCATATCAAACCCTAATAAGCCTTATGTAGGAGGTAGGATATTTAATCTTATGGATTATATGAATATATACAATACCTGGTGGTGAGAAAACAATTTGGTCACCAGAGCAAAATTTGTGTTCACTCTCTTTCAAATCTTCTCCTAGATAAAGTATATTTACAGTAAGTAAAGAAAAAATTATTTCAGAATCTTGATAATTTTTACACACCCAGAGCTAAATCATGACAGACCTTTATCAAGCTTTCTGCTTCCAAGAATTATTTCAATGATGTTGAGGCTTCTAAAAGTGACCCTTCTACTTTAATATCCTGAGTTTGTTTCGTAAATGCTCAGAAAGGTATTTATGTTTTGATCATGTTGCTTTTAGGTAACTAAAAAATAAATAATTTTTAAAAGCATTCCATAATTGTATATACATCTGATTTTATTCTCACCTCTAGAAAAGGAAATGTAGTAATGGGAATTATAAGTCACTTCTCTTCCTGAGATAAATATCGGACATATACAATTAGAAAAAGAAATTATTTTGGCTCATAGATTCAGAGAGTTCAATCCATGGTAGACTAGTTTCAGAGCAGAAGAAAGATGGGAAGCGGCATGGAAGGAGAAAGCTTCTCAACTCATGGCAAACAGGAAGCAGAGGGAGAGGAAGGAGGAGTTGGGACACGGATATACTTTTCCAGGTCTAGCTCCAAGTGATTTTCTTCCTTCAAATAGCCCTTAGCTCCCAACAGTATGTTCAGTTATGACCCAATCCCCTTCTGAGTACTGTGAACACACTCTAAACACTTCAGGCTTTTGGAGAACATTTTAGATCTCAACCATAATGGGGAGATTTTGTGTGGTCTGGTGTTTTGATGTGTTCAAGCCAGGCACTCCAATGTCATTAGAACTTTTGATACTCTCAGTCAATGAATAATGGTTGAGTCTAGACAGAATTGAAGAAACTGTAGGGGAGCCAACATATTTCAACATCTCAATGTTAGAAGAGTTGTTGACATAGCTTCATTATTCTACAAAACTCCGGAACCTTCAAAGACCTTGACTCAAACCATTTTCTATGAAAATATGGATACGAAACCTTGCATACCTATACATGGAAACAGGAATGTATGGGAATCAGTTAGATATTTTCAATATGTTCCTATACTTCTGAAAATTTTGTAATAGTGCTAATCACAACTTATGTTATTGCTTACTATATTATCAGTCTTTCACAATATGCTACAACTCTAGAAGAAAAATGTATGTGTGTATTTCTGTTTTTCTTCATGCTGTCTATTTCTCCCCTTGTATCTCCTCCCAGGTACGTGGCACATGACAAATCCTTAGCAAATATTTGTGATGAAAGAACACAGGTAGAGCGAGAAGGAAATAATATTGTGTTGAGTTAGCAAAGCGTGTTTTAGGCAAGGATGGTAAAGTTTGGTTTCACGGTTGACTTCCATCATCCTGGTGTTTGTCCCGCTTTAGATTTATTCTTCCACTTTCCACTCCTGCTTCCCAATCCCAGCAGCATTGCAGTAGTTTGTGCCCTGAAGTCACACACACAATAACCACATGATGTTATTGATGGAGGCTACTCAGTACTATCCAGTCCCTGCAATCTTTCTTTTTAATCCCTAACCCCAAAGTGTCAATCATTAACAATGGTGTTGGAGTAGAGAAGAGGTTTCCCAGCACCAGACAACAATCAGATTTACTATAAAAGTTATACCATTTATACAGAAATCCTACAGTCATTCCGTCAGTTATTGAATCGTTCTTTTAACCAATACTCATTTCATTGCTTTGACTATTTATTGTGTTCTAGGCTTAACTCACAACACAATGTGATCATAATACAAAGAACGAAAACAACAAACTTAAAAAGCAGCACTTGACTTCTTTTAGGGGTCTTCTTTGAGCCAGCTTCCAACAGGTAGGACTCTATGGTGTAATTATGTTAGGCCACAATCATTGACTGAAGCTACGAGCAAATCATAGACCATATGAAACCTGCAGGGAGGTTAGATTCATTTAAGGCAGTGAGCCAGTTATGTAGGCAACCTTTGGAAATTCATGCCTCTTTCTCTGAGTCATTCGTCAGTCCTGCATTGCACACTTTCTATGGGACACTGTGAGAGGCCCTGGGGACATAGACATGAAAGAGAGTCCCCTCCCTAAAAAGGGTCACAGTCTAGGGACAGACAAGAACAGGCAAATTAACACTAATAATACAGTGATAAGTACAGGGTAGATGTAAGCAGAGGGAACTATGGCAACTCAAAGGAGGGGCAGCCAAAGAAGCCCGGGGCTGTGGGCTAGGCTTCCCAGCGAAGATGACGCTGTATGCATGGGTGCCAGCCAGGCAAAGGGTGTGCGCTAACAGGAGGGGCTTTAACAAAGGAAGCAGCAAGCACAAAGGCTCATGGGAAGATAGGAAGACACTTGCGTGAGACTTCAAAGTATTCAGGGTACCAGGGACTTCAGCTTTAGGAAGGAAAATAACCAAAATGAGGAAACCCAACAAAGAAGAATCTACTTGGGAAGAAAGTTTGTGATATGCTGGCAGTAGCTCTTTAGAAAGCTGTCTCTGGTAAGGAAGATTAATGAGTGGGAGGTGGAAGATAGCAGCAAAGAAGAATTGTCACTTGTGCATTTGAACTTCAAAGCTGCTCTTTGAAAAGACTGTAGACCCTTCCCAAGAGGTATATAGCGCAGGGCACAGCAGTGTTGTAAGTAGTGCAAAAGAGAAAACAGTGAAAGTAAAAGCAAGGAGTGAGAGTGGACTGGAAATGAGACATGCCACAAAAATTATGCTCTGTACATGTAACGGACAGCTGAGTAGACACATTAGACTCTAAGGTTCGCAGGAGCCAATGATCTATGCTGCCTAAAGAATAGACACATTCATCAAGAAATGACTTCTCCTAGTATACACATTTGAAAGAATGCCTATTGAAGGGTCTCTTTAAAAAAGAAGTCAGGACCAATCTGACGCTTTATTAAAACCTAGTAGCCATGAGTGTAGAAACTTTTCCACAGCTGCATCTGCAATGATTTGAAAAGTCATGGATATGAGGAGAGCTCTATAAATACTTCTTCAAGAAGAAGGTGAACAGAGGGAACAGAATAGGTGAACAGTCATAAGCTGCCAAGATCTCCCTCTAAGAGCAGGCTATGCAAGGAGAGATTGGCTCACTAGAGCTACAGGATCCCCCATGCTATCCACAACTTCTTGAAAAGAAGACATTAAATTTAAAGTTTTTGTTGTTTCTGAAGCCTAGGAACACTTCCCTCTTGAGAAATGTCCAACTCTCTTTCAAATATAATGAACTCTGTTATCACAGTTAGAATGAACCAAGTAGGAGGTTTTTTTAATAGAAAGGCTTCTAATAATATTCTAAATTGAAGGAAAAAAATTCTTCCAGAAAGCAACTTTATGAAAGCGGATTATGCAATATAAACTCAATTCTCCAATACACTGGTATATATTTTAATTTTTTAAAAACAGTAAAAAATGCATTAGAAACAATACAGAAATTGACTAAATAAAATGATAGTAATTGAACAATGGTTGTCATGTTACATATTGTTGTCTTCAGATTAGTTCTTCAGATTACCAGATATAAGCATGCAAATTTGGTCAAAAAATTAAAAAGATGAAAAAACTTGAAGCATTAATTGTTCCTTTCAATAGACCAGCAGAAATCAGAAGTCCAGTTATCCAAGCTGTGTATGTACCCCCCCCTCTCTTTCTCTCTCACCTTCTTTTCTCCTTTCCCTCATCTAAGTTGTTCCTTCTTTTCAGCAGTTGATCATGGCTGACACATCTTTAAAGTAATTTTTTAAAAAGCAAGGGGGAAATACACAGACGTAATAGTCTTCATAAGTCCCGCTGGAAGAATTGTACCCCACAGGCTTTGTCTTTGCCAATGCTAGGCGGTAAAATAATTTGAATTAATCTTCTAGAAAATATCTTCAGGCCAGTGATTTTGTTTGTGTAACTTAGGCTAAAGTCCTAAGCCAAACTGAAGTGAAGTTCATCATCTTTTCAGAAAGGTACAACACCCAGAGTCGAATAATGTAACTTCCAGTTAGACCGTTGCCACCTGAGGTAACTAAATGAGAAAATTTGGTCAATGAATTTATCAGTGGCAGTAAAGTTAAATACCATGAAACATTAATAAAAGCAATGGCTTTTATTTTAAAATAGTGACACATAGCTTTTCATTAAGGAAAGACATTATTCAGAAAGGCCAGTTTTCTGTTTAAGTCCACCTACTTCATAATCATAATACTATATTCCATATTCCACAAAGCGCTTACTTTTTACTGGGTATAGAAAATGGATGAATATACTTGTGGTGGAGAATAATAAAAAATGGGGACATTAGGAACTACTTGCACAAATGTGGGGTACAGAGATTTATGTTTCACCACTTTCATAGAAAAATTTCCCTCTCAGAGTTACCCATTCATTAACAGAGAGAATAGAATAAGGAGATTCTCAGGGTCAATGATAAAATAAATTTTGGATATGTCAAGTTCTGGTGAGTCATCAAAATAAAAATGTCCAATAACTAATTGGATATATAAATCTTAGCTTAAGAGAGAAGTCTGAGTTGGAAATTTGTAATTTAAGAGTTATCTTTTAGGTCTAAATCTATAGCAATGATTTAGTGGAAAAGTTAAACCAAGTTATTAAAGATAGAAGATAAGTTTGTAACGTGAGAAATTTACATTGTCTTTTCAACTACTTCTTAGCTCTACAGTAATGCTGTAAACATTAGTATTTTATAGGAAAATGTTCAAAAATCATTCCATAAATAAATTCAACTCTTGGTGTCATGTCAAGCAAAGTTTAAGGTAACATTTGTGAATGCTGGTTTGATCATTTGTAGTCATGAAGTAGATCAAACCAAAGGAGGAGCAAAGCATTTCTGAGCATGAGTAATTTGCGCCATAAGCCTGGGAGGTTAAAAGGAGGCTCATCTGCATGAGAACTGAATTATTAAGTCTAAGCAATGAAATGGTTTACTGGGGAATATCCCTCATGTTCTCTGCACTTAGGGAAAGCTGAGAGGCCTTCTCCACTGATTTGAAAGTTTTGAGAGTTTTGAGAGTCAGAGTTGTACCAAGATGAAAACCACAAAATCCCCAACCAAAGTAGGATTTCTACATACACTTCAGTCAGCCCTGCAGCCTTGACTTGTAGTCCTCTCCCGAATATACAGGGGTTTCATGCTAGTTTATGTGCTGTAAATTCCAGAGCAGATGCTAACCTTGTTGATATCGATAGATCAATCATATTTTTATCATATAACACATTATTGCAGAGCATATATTCTCTCTGTGCTGGGCACTATTAAGTGTTTTAGAACATGATGGAAAGAAGTCTCTATCCTCATGAAACTATATTAAAACAAGAGACTTTATTTTGAGAGTTGTTTCAGGTTCACAAAATATTAAACAGGTTACAGAGATAGTCTTGTTTTCCTGGTCCTAATGCATGCAAAGCTTTCCTAATTATAAACCTGTCTTCCAGAGTGGCACATTTGCTAAAACTGAAACCAACACTAGATTATCACTTGGTGTCTCTAATTTGCACTAGGTCTTACTCTTGGTGTTGTGTAGACTCTGGATTTGGATAAATGCATAAATGACATATGTCTCCCACTATTGTCATATACGAAGTTCTGCACTATGGACTGTCAGGGTAGAGAGAAGTACAAAAGTCAACAAAATAGCTAGATGAATAATTTACATAGATTAAAATGTAGGTAGATACAGATAGATCAATTGATCAAGAATTGATGTAAATATAAACAGGAAGAAAGGAAAGAAAGAAAGAAAGAAAGAAAGAAAGAAAGAAAGAAAGAAAGAAAGAAAGAAAGAAGAAAGAAAGAAGGAAAGAAAGAAAGAAAGAAAGAAAGAAAGAAAGAAAGAAAGAAAGAAAGAAAGAAAGAATGAATCAGGTCCAGTGAATAATATATTAAGTGGGAAGGCAAAGTTGGGAATTGAGAAGGGTATTATTATAGACACAGTTGTCATAGGGACTTTTGAACAAACACTGAGATGACAAGAAAGAGCAGTAATATAAAGAGAAGAAGAAAATACTATTTTAGACAAAGCAAATAGCAAGTGTGTGGCGGACTGCATTTTCCGAAGCTGGCCAGACAGTGTATTCCATTCTACTTATAAAGTGGCTGCTTCCCTGAATCTGCGCATGACTTTGTAAGTGCCTGCGCCCGCGGCGTGTAGCAGCAATGGTGCTAAGGCACTTCTGGGACTCGGCCATAGAACTGCAACGCAATTCCTGCCATGCGGTATGCCTGCTTTCACTGCCGAGTTTCCCCACCTTGTGAGAAAAGCCAGACCACCTGGAGAGAAAGGCAGGTGTCCCAGCTCAAGCCTCGAGTGAGTTCCCAGACAAAAGCTAGCATCCATCATAGTCGAGTGCAGGAAGATGCCTCCAGAGGGCCCCAGTGCCAGCTGGGAAGTTGCCCTCAGCCTTTGAGTCTTTCCACTGGAGGACCTAGACACCATGGAGCATAAATTAGCAGTCCCTATGGGGTCCTGCACAGGGCTGTGATCCAGAGAGCCCACCAGCATAATAAAATCATTGTTCTGTGAACTGTGGAGGTGGCTTGTCATACCACAGCAGATAACTGCTTCTAAGTGCTAAACCTTTTAGCGGAGAGTGAGTGGTGGATATTCAAAAATCAAACAATGGTACTGCACTGTGACTGTGTAGGGCAGAATAACAAGGACCAGAGGACAGGTCATATGAGGCTTTGCAGACAATAGGAAGGAATGTAGGGGTGTTTGTTATGCTTTATGGTTATCATAATGGAACCCATCATCCTATTTGTTAGGGGCAATGATTCCAAAATGCAGTATAAAAAGCACTTTGACCCTGGAACCATAGCATGAGGATTCAAAGGACACTTTCATGGTGCATTGTATGTGTTTTCTTGGATAATCTATAAACTTTTTCAGTTCTCGATTTCATCAGCAGTAAAATAGAGATGAAAATAATAGGTACTACTCCATAGGTTTGCTACAAGTTTCAAATGACCTAATGAGCATGAAATGATTCAGGGAAGCAAAAATGTATGTTTTTTTAAAAAAATTTTGAGTAATATGAACCAAATAAACAGTTCAGTTTCTCAATGGAGAAATGAAATACATCAAATTTTCCTTTAAAATTTACTTCCATTAACTCATTGTACAATAGCTGGCCACATCAAATTATTATGTGAAACATAAATGTCCTATACTTCATGTCAGGTTAACTGTCAACAATGAGGTGACATATATGGTGATAAATGGAACATAAAACTTATAAATTCTGTCAAGGAAAGGGGTGGTAGTTATTTACAGAAAGAAAGAGGAGGCAAGAATGTAGTGAGCATTTTGAATACCTTCTTGTAATAGCCCCACAACTTTCAGCAGTGCAAGGTGCAAGGAAGCCAGGGGAGATTTCATTACTAGCTGAGATTTTGACCCCAAAACCCCTCATAGAACTTCAATGATCTAGATTAGATTTAGCACTTTTTATTTTGATTAACTGGATTGATGTAGATGAAAAAAGAAGCACAAGAAACATCATTCTTTCCCAAAACTAGCAAAGAAATTGCCTAGGGGTTGAGGCACAACTGTCATTCCTACACCAGCTATCTAGCATCCAAAAGCAAATACAGTCAAAGAGACTGTGATAGAAAATCTCTCACAGGCGAGCTGCTTAGGATCTCCAGCAACACTCTGCTTAACAATAACAAACGATGTCACTCATAATGGTAATTGCAGTAATAATATTCATTTGGTGGGAACTACTTTTTGTACGTTAACACAGTTAATAGTTACAAGAACTCACAGATACCCAATGTACAGTTCTCTTAGTATCCAAAGGAAATCACAAGAGGTACACTCCGAACATGGGTTCAACGGCAGCTCTGCCCGTCATCTTTGTGTCTTGGGAATTAAACATCTGAGGAGGGACTATCCCTCGGGAGAGAAAAAGTGGAGAAGCTGGTCCTTGAGAAGAAGCCCATACCAGGAGCTTCCAAGTACTGACTGAGTTGCCAAACACTGACTACAGAAAACTACCCCATTTGGGGGCTGGGGAGATAACTCAGCAGCTTAAGTGCCTGACTAGCAAGCACAAGGTCCTGGGTTCAATCACTGGTACCAAAAGAAAAAAGAAAAAAGAAAAAAAAAACTATTTCATTTCATTGTCACTAGCTTGGACATTCTTTGACAGCTCAAGAGCATAATTTCCTTTTGAAAAATATACCAAATTATTGTAGCTGTATATTTATTCATGTCAGGAATGGTATAGGAAGTTGAAATCAGTCTAAAGTGCTGATTTCACAATTTCCTTTAAAACGGTTCCCCTCCTCCAGGCCTTGGACTAGAAATCCCATCATTAGCTGTTCATTCCTGAAGGTTGAGCATTGTCCACCTAATGCCAGACATTCCAGCGATGGCGATTTTTATTTTTTCTTCTAGGAGTCTGACTTTGAAGACATGGGCTTCGTGAGTCATCTAATTCATTATTTGTGATAATAATGGACATTTTGACGAATGCATGTTCTAACACAGAACTAGGTGCAGAGATCAGATAAAAAGCAAGCAGACAGACGGGTACGGGAGGGAAAGCCTTCCTAATGATCAGTTTCTAAATATTTTACAGCTTTAGGAAGTGCCAAGTTGGGCCGCAAAGAAGACAGTCCTGAAAGTGAGACAGACCGCTGTCCGTTCCTCTGTGCACTCTCCCATGAAGCAGGAGGCTCCTGCCCTCCTCCAGGTGGTACTGATGAGCGTCACCCTCCCTCCCTCCCTCCCTCCCTTCTCTTCTTCTTCCCTCCTTCCCTTCCTTCCGGCCTTTCCTTTCCTTCCCTGCCTGCCTCCCTTCTTTCTTTTCTTCCATCCTTTCATTCTCCCATTCTTCTATTTTCTCTTTCTTTCAGAAATTCCTCCACGGGCCACTCTTCGGGCATTTGCAACATGATACATGTCTGAAATCTTCCCTCCTTCTCCGGTACTCCGTTTTACTTTCCTTCACTCTTTTCTGTCCAATATTTCGTGTAGCTTATCTGGGGATCCTCTTTATTTTCACTCCCTATGTGCTTTCTGTCTGTAAGCACCTCCACGACTTCTCATCCTGTTTGAAGGGCCCAACTCCCACATCTAGAGCTCAGGCCTATACGAACAACAGCCTGTCTAACCTACCTACTTGTATGTTTCAAAAGTAACATGTTTAAAACTAACTCCATGATCTTTGATATTCCTTTTCCCTAGAAGTTCCCTCTACTGCTTCCTTTACCTCTTCCCAAAGCATCTTTTCTGACTACAGTTCTGCAAATAATTGCCAATGGCTCTTTTCTTTTCCTTTCCTTCTCCTCTTTTTCTTTCTTTCTTTCTTTCTTTCTTTCTTTCTTTCTTTCTTTCTTTCTTTCTTTCTTTCTTTTTCTTTGCAGTACTGAGGATTGAACTCGGGACCTTGTGCTTGCCAGGCAGGCTCTTAGCCACTGAGTTATCTCCCCAGCCCTTGCTTTTGTTTCTATGTATGAAAGATATTTACCAGTCATCCGTTGCACTACCTTTTTTCTATGTCTTACATACCATCTCTCCTAGATTACAGCTTCCTACTGGTCTGCGCCATTATGTGGCTGCCTCCCTCTAATCCATTCCTTCACGGGATCCTCCTTATTAGAAATGAAATGAAAAGTCTATAGAAAGAAATAGTCAATAAGGAAACACACCATGTGCTTTTCACTCGCTTCTTCCAGTTTCCTCTCTTCTCTCTGTTTTCTAACCACATGTTATGGTTTGTATCTAGTTGTCCCCCCAAAGCCTCATGCAGTCATGGGGTGGACTTCTAGAGTTTGTGATCAATTTGTGATGTAGTGCTGGGATTATGGGTGTGAGTGTTGCTGGGATTATGGATGTGAGTGCTATGTTCTGCCTGGAGCGAACAGCCTTAATGCAATACAGGAAGGGAGAGGAGCTTTCTCTCAACCTCTGTTGCTGCCACCACCAGTCCTCCCTTCTTGCCCTTGCTGTTTTGCTGTATTCCACCAGTGACAGGTTGCCCTCTGCCATGTGCCCCTCTGCTGAGTGTGGATTGAAGCCCCCATGAACTCTGAGCTAAATAAACCTTTTCTTCCTTAATTTCATGTGTTTGGTATTTTGTCCCAGCAATGAGAGAAAAATAACTGAGACTCCGCATTTATCCTTATAGAATTCCTTGAGTCGGTATGTTCTTTTCCACTGAAGAAAATTTAGTCTGGCCCTGTTCTCTTCACAAAATGGTCTCATCCCATTCATTACTGAATACTTCCACAAGGCAGTTTAAATAGGCCCTTGATGAAAAAACTCATTCTATGTCCTCCATATTTTTTAATTGTAAATGGATATTATATATAATTTGCTAAATATATGTAGAATTTACTAGATGCCAACCAATGTTCTAAATAATTAAACTGTATTAAACCATTGCATCTTTACACCTTTACGGGGTAAATGATTCTCATATCATTATTACCCCAAAGGGGATGGCCAGAGCAGAAGCCTAGCTAAACAACTTCTCCAAGCTCACATAATTAGTGTATTTCTGAGCCAAGGTCACCTTCGAAACACCTTGTCTGAAGGGCCACCTGCCCCCTGCTTATCTCAAGGGGAATGCGTGCCCAAAGAACAGTGAAGGGCAAAGAGGGCCTTACTTACCACCGAGGAATTGGCTGGTGTGAGAACCAGAACCAAGTCAGAGAACTGCGGCGCCGCTACTGAACTGCAGGGGCGCTTCACTTTGGGAGGTGTGTGGGAGAAGAAAAAGTGAGAGGTATGATAAGGGTAGGGATGGTCCTCATATTACACAAAATAATTGGTTTTTCCAGTATTTTCTATATAATAGCCTCTTAGAAAAAGTTGAATGTTTGTGTCTTCTCCAGACAAAAGACAGTTGTTAGAATGTTTAGAGGAAAGGGGTGATATACATAGTTGTTTTCCAAAGACATAATCATATTAGAGAAGGAGGCTATTTAAACATGAGGTGGACTTTGATTAACTCTAATGTTCTCATTACCTGGGATGAGTCAGCTAATCCTTTAACAAAGGAACGAGATGATCAACTTACAAAGACAAGGTTTATTGTGGCTTACAGTTTTATAGATTCCAGCCATACCTGATGGGTTGATCTTGTTGTCTCCAGGCCTCTGGTGGTGTGGGGGGGTGCATTGTGTCATGGCAGGAGTACATGGCGAAGCAAGGCTGCTCACCTCACAGCCGGGATGCAAAAAGAGGAAGAGGAAGGGCTTGGGCCCCATTTTCCTCTTCAAGGTCCTGTCTCCAATGCCCTAAAGCCTCTTATTAGATCCTGCTTCTTGATGTATCCATCAATCCATAGTAGCACCCCACTGGGGACAAAACCACAAATACATGGGCCTTTGGAAGACTCTTAGAACCAAGCCATGGGACTCTCTAACTACTTATTCAATCTGCAGAAATTAGAGCCATCTACAGAGATTCTAAAGCTATAGGTGCATAGAACCAACCCCTACACTATTAAATCTGAATATGTAGGTGGAATCGAGGTCTACATAATCTTTAGTGTTATCTAGGTAGTAATAAATGCTGGTAGGATTGATTGCCACTAGCCTGAGCCATGCTATGTTCAATCCACTCTTCTTGCTGTTTTTTGGCTTGGAAAAGGAGAGTCTGTTGTGTCCTCCAGAAATTCATGTGAGGAACTTAATCCCTATTTACAGGGTTAAGAGATGAGGCCTAATGGGAACTGTTTAGCTCAAGAGGGAGTCATCTCCTGAGTACATTGGTGGTAAAGTAGAGTCCAGCTCCCTTTTGCCTCTTGGCCTTTCTACCTTCCACTTTCTACCTTTCCCTGTGATAAAACAGGGAAAAGGTCCATGCCAGATGGTGGTGCTTTGCTTTTGTACTGCCCAAGCTCCAAATCTGTGAGAACATACATTGATTTTCATTATACATTACACATAAAAGAATTGGTACCAGATATGTGAAGTGTCACTCCATCAAATACCTATAAAGTTGGGAGCAGCTTCAGACATAGATATTGGGTAGAAATCTGAATACTTTGAAAGAGCGGACTGGAAAGAGCCTGGATGGCCAGAAACAAAGTTTTAGGGTAATTATGGTGGGGATTCAAGAAAAATAGAGCTGTAGAGAAAGCCTGCAATTTCTTAATGAAATCAAAATTGGTCAAGATCAAAATGTTAGTGAAATAATGCGCAGTCAAGACAATCCTACTGCTGCCTCAGATGGGAATGAGGAGCACAGTACTGGAAACTTGAGGAAAGGCCATAATGTTATACACTGACAGACAATTTGAGTATTATGATGTGCGTGGTATAGGGCCTAGTGGGAGACAGTGAGGAACCAGCTGTGGCTCAAGTGGGCCCACAGGATGGCCCCAGCTGCTACTCCAGAAGGTACAGGCCATTAACCATGACAGTATGCACATTGGTTCTTTCTCTGCAGGCACACAGAATGCCCAGCTGCCTCCAACTAGATTTCAAAGGATGCTGCAGAGACATACTACAGATTCCACATCAGGACAATGGCCAGCAGCATTGTGGGTTTGAAGCTGCTGGAGAAAGTCCCCTCATGGAGCAAGATATCATGGAATCACAGCTGTGGCAAACTCCCAGAACTTAGAACCACAGAGCCACCCAGGTGCAGCACCAGCTTGGGACCTAGCTTCAGGCAGAGGACTCCCAGTGGTGGCCACGCCATGAGCTGTGTCCAGCAGCGCTGTGGGGTAAGCCTACCTGGAGCTTTGAGAGCTCAGTGCCTGCTCCAGTGCATCTGAACTGTGAGACATGGAGCCAGAAATTATCTTCAGACCAAAGCATCACATGTTGATTGACCTAACAGGTTCAGATTTACTGAAACCTGTTATCCCTTCCTTCCTTTTTCTTGCATGAGAATGCCTATTGGTTGCTTGTCTCACCACTCAATCTCAAAAGTGCATAATATTATTGACTTGACAAGCTCACAGATGGAGAGAAATTTGTGTCAAGATTAACCCTGGCATTGAGACTTTCTCTTATCTCATTTAAATGAGATTGGATTTTGGACATTTGAGTTAGTACTGGATTTTAAGCCTTTGGAGCCACTAGGTAGAATAAATGAATGTATGTTGTATATGAGAAAGATAAGAATTTGGAGGCATGGAGCAGAATGCTATCATTGAAATTAGCCCCCCCAAAATTGATGTGTTGGAAGATTAATGTCCAATGCAACAGTGTTTGATTGAAAGTAAGGGTTAATGGGAGGTGCTTAGGTCATGAGATCTTTGTTCTCATGAATAGACTAATGTATTCTGAGGATCCCCTTTGTCTCTTTCTTTTCTGCCTACCTCTATGCTATGATGAAGCAGGAAGGCCCCACCACGTGTTAGGATCTCTGTCTTGGACTTCTCGGTCTCCAGGACCATGACAAAAGGAATTTGTTTGCATCATTAACTAACAAAGCTCAGGTATTCTGTTAGAGTAGTACAAAATGGATTGGGACAGATTCTATACTGGCTCAAAACATGACAAGATACCTGCCACAGTTCTTCCCTATAGAGTGTCTCAATCCTGGTAACACTAACTAAATTAAAAATTAAATAAGTTATAAAGGCAAGAGTGTATTTTTCTTTCTCCAGGCATTTTTAATTCGAATATGAGATGTGGGCACAAGGGCACCTCTCTTGTGATTGGGAAGTAAAGATGAAAGTGATTCAGTGCTGAAGTTGGCAGAGTTGATGGGCAGAGAGAACCTGGATCCATGGTGGTATGGAGCCACTGCTGCTGCCTGGATGGAGGCAGCCTATCCATAGAAGTTTTTCTATATGACATGATGAATATCATTTACTTGAACAAGTCTGAGTGGTGAGTTTTGTTACTATTGCTGGGAAGGGATAGAGGTATACATATTTAGCAGATCAAGTCAGTAGGACTGAGATGTGGAGAGATGGACCGTTAGGATGAAAAAGTATGATCATTCATGAAAGGGGAAAATCATTACAGTCACAACAGAAGTGCGAACAAAATACTCTGGGAATTCAAAAGGAAGAGATGATTTAAATATAAATATTAAAAAATGTCTTATAAAACAGGATCAGATGAGATAGAATGTAACAGCGCATAGAGTTTTGACAGATACCAGGAAAGAGGTAATTCAAAATATGGAGGAAAAAATGTGGACAATATTCCAGGTTGGGGACTGTGAAAAAAAAAATCAACACTTTGGTAAGGTATGTATATATGAAGTTTTTCTTTTTTTTTCTTTTTTTTTTTTTTTTTGGCAGAACCATGGATTGAACTCAGGCCCTTGCACTTGCCAGGGAAGTGCTTATTGCACTAAGCCACCTCCCCAGCCCCATATATATGAAATTTGATTTCCATATGGTAGGCAATTTTATCAATGGAGGGTCAATTATATTTGCTACAAAAAGTTAGTTGATGGAGCTGGAGATACAACTCAGTGTGACCATGCTTGCCAACCATGCACGAGGCCAAGATTCAGTCACTGTGAGCACAAATGGTGTTGGTTGTAGTGATAATGATGGTGATGGATATGGTGATGTTGATGTTGATGGTGGTGGTGGTGGTAGTGATGGTAGTGGTGATGGTGATGGTGATGGTGGTGGTGATGGTGATGGTGGTGGTGGTGGCAATGTTGATGGTGGTGGTGGTGGTGTTGACCATACATGCTCTACAAAAGTACTACTTCTGAATTTTATTTTGAATCTGATGATATGCTAGGGCAGAAATAATTACAAGTAAACTAATTTAGTAAATTAGGAGATTTTAATAAATACTCATTTCCATGGTAGATGAATAAATATTTGTTTAAAATTGTGTTGGAATGAATTGAAATTTCAACTTGATAACAAATGCTATTCATTGTTGCTTACAGTTGGCATCAACTTTTTGAAATCATCCAGGTGTGAAAAACTGTGACACAAAAAACTGAGGGTTTTTTTTTTTGGCTTTTAATAAAATTAATAGAATTCCAATCATAGAACAACATATGATGTTTTGCAGAATTTTTAATTAAAATTGAATAATAAAATGCAGCATAGTAATGAAATCAATGAGATATTGCTGTTATAGATGTCTTAGTTCACTTTTGCTACTTTATCTGAATATTCTAAGAACAAATAACTTACAAGGGAGGTTTACTTAGCTCGTAGTTCTGGAGGCTTGAAGTGCAAGATCCCACGGCTGTGACTGCCAAGGGCCTTCCGTGCATGAAAGCATAATAGAAAAGTGGAAGGGCGTACGTGGAGGAGAAAAAGGGAAAGCATCGCTTTATAGCTATCTACTCTTGGACTAGTCTGAAGAGAGGGAGGACTCATGCATGTAAGAACACAGTTCCAGAGACAATAGCCCTCAGGATCCAAACACCTCACCACATCAAAGTTCTGCCATATTTGACACCATTACAATGGGAATCAAATTTCAAAGTGCCTTGTGGAGGGGAGAGGGAAAGCCACATCCTAGCCAGAGCACTAGGTTGATAGCAACGGGGTTGACACACCTTGAAGCATATAAAATTATCAATATGTGATTGTTCTGGATCTACACATTGAACATTTCCTGTGACTTGACTTGCTATCTCACACTTTTGTCATTAATTGTTTCCCAGTAATGATACTGCATATATTGGTGTATTATTCTGTTTTGTAGTAAATAACCATATTGTAAGAATTATAAGCAGTAAAACTAAGAGAATGAACTCTGAAGTTAAACTACAATGAATTAAACACTGACTTTGCACCCTGTTTTGTGCTAGTTTTATAGTTTCTTTTTCTTTGTTTTTTAGTACTTCAGAGAAATGGTTAACATACAAAACTGGTATTTTAAAAAATAGATAAACAATAGTAGGATTGTCAGGAGGAATGAGTGTATAATTATACCTGAAGTCTATGGAACAATGAGAAGTACATAGTAAATCCTCAACTATTACTATGATTACAATAACTATTATGCTCTATTTAATATTCTATCCATCACCAACACTTGAGATGAAGTGAGTCACAGTTATGGGATCTTAACTATGGTGTCCTGGTTTTGAATGTTCTTCCTCAGGAGGTAAGACTAAAAACATCTGTTGTTCGTATCATCTTCTTAAACATTACCAAATTGGGATTTCCCAATCTCTTTCCTTGAAGGAGAGCATTATTCAGTTTTATTTCTTAGTGATAGTCTTCTGAAATTTAGACCTTTGATCCTTCTTACCTAGTCTTGGCCTGCCAACATTAAATAATGATTTTACTATGCAGTTATATGTGTATATTTCATTTCAGTTTTATTTCTTTCTCTCAATGATACATTGAAAAAGGAATCTCTCTGTTCTACTTTCTTCACTTTTACTCCCTTGTTGTTACCTTTTGAAGTATTATGTTTGCTGCTGAGTTTGACCCAAGAGTTACTTGAGATTCAGTTATACATATTTCATGTTTCATATTTGCTATGAAGTTTTACAGAAATAAATCAGCATGTTTCACATCACGTGAGAAAAACTAAAGTTTATCATTGAGAAAGGATTCTATCTTTTATAACAAGTAACTTTTCTTTCTTTTTTTTTTTTTTTTTCTTTTGTGGTACTGGGGATTGAACTCAGGACCCTGTGCTTGCCAGGCAAATGCTTATCCTACTGAGCTATCTGCCCTGGCCAACAAGTAACTTTTCAAAATCTTTTTTTTAAATAATAAAGCTCCTAGAAAATTCATAATGATAATGCAATCTAATGTACCCAGTTAAGAAAGCTTTAAATGAGTGAGTTCTATTCTGGCTCTCCAACTGATTAAATGAGACCCACTCACAATATGGAAGGTAATCTGCTTTATTCAAATCCTTCTATTTAAATAGATATCTTTAAAAGTACTCACTGACGCATTTAGAATAATCTTTCACCAAATAATTAGAAATTATAGCTGAACCAAGTTGGCACATATATAATCAACCAACACATTTACCTGCAAGGATAAATTTACATTTAAGGATCACCCAGTTTCTTTACATGCTTATCCAGAATTATTTACTTTATTCGTAGATTTGTCCCTATATTTTCTGACCAAAAAAGGATACTTATTAACACAGTGACTATGGATCCAATTCTTTGACTTGAGTTTACATTGATCAAGTTCAAAAATGTATAAGTATGGTTTGTTGTGTCACAAAAGTCTAATATGTTCCTTAACAATATAGGAAAAGATGTGAAATGGAAAGAAAAAAACAGCAGTAAAGGTACCAATATTTCCCCAGGCCACCATGTTCCGGATGCGCCGCTGAGGAACAGTTCAGCGGACATGCACCCCTGCCTCCACCTCCGCGGGAGCTTGAAGGCACTGGGTTGCACAGAAATCCTCCAGACTCTTGCATATGCCTGTTAGGGTTTCACATCAGTTTCTGTTGCTGTGCAACAACTGACTGCAAACTCAAGGGTTAGTCACATGGCACAGTGTAGACGGATCCTCTGCTCAGGACGTTACAGAGCTGAAATCAAGGTGTCAGGCAGGCAGGTGTCAAGGTGTCAGTAGGCTAAAGGAGAAAATATGTTTCTGAACTCATTCAAGTTCCTGACCACACACACCCTTCCTTGCAACTGCAGAAGCATGATTCTTGTCTTCTTGTTAGTTGTCAGCCAAGAAACATTTTTTAAATCCTGGTGGTTTGCAGGCTTCTGCTCTCAGCATTTTGGGTTTGATATAATACCAGAAAAAAAATTTAAATCTTTGTAAAAATACATTTACTGGTTTTTTTTAATAAATTTCATCATGGACATACATATGTGGAGAAGCGCTAATAGTTATTTCTGTTAATAGTGTTTTCCACCAAACAATGAAGTTAGTTGATGGAAATATTGAGAAATTTTATCGTGCTCTAAGTACTTTACAAAGGTGTCTTCCCTCTTTTTCAAAAGATGATTTTGAAAAGAAATCTCACTTTTCATTGAGATTTGTATGATAATCCAGAGAAAATTTGAAAAAGTTTTATCTGCAGAGAATATAAATTCAATCCAGGGTTTAAGGGAATTAGTGGGATATCTCCAAATAAAGAATAAAGGGAATAAAAGAAATAAAACTATCCAGCCAAGAATGAGAAGATCAGTCTCAAAAATACAGTGTTTTCAGAGAGGAAAATTTTATTCAACTGGAGCAAGGGTACAGTGTGATGTGAAACGGGACATCAGCTTCAGAGATATGCTAGGGTTGGACCATGTTAAGCTAATCTTACAAGCACTAGGAACATCCCAAGGCTTTTAAACAGAATGATAATCATGGCAGAATTTTTAGCTCCATACAATAACTAAATATCATTGATTGTACTAAAAGAAATACAATATTAAATACATAATGCAAGCAAAATCCATGGAAAGGGAATCTGTTGCCCACCTTAGCTCTGTCCACCAGCCACCTTTCTGCTCATGTGCTTGTGTCCAGTTCCCCTCTCTTTGCCTCCTTTCAACGTGTTCTTGTTATTCCATGCTTTCCATTCAGTGTCCCCCACCCGTACTTCTCCATTTATCCTCTCGTTCAATGTTTCTCTCGGAGAAAGATTAAAAACCTGTTTCAGACATCTTATGCAATCCATCGACACCTGTGAATTAAGCCCATTTATCAAAAAATAAATAAATAATAAATTTTTAAAAGCCCATTTATCACTATTTTATGCACAGCAAAACTGCATCTTACAAAAATTTAAGTTTCAGAGATGGATTTTCAGAGGCAGATCTAAGGAAGTACTCTTAATATGTGAATCCGTATGTCAAGAGTTTCATGTGCACTATCAAGGGGTTGGAGTCCAGCTGATGAGGGAAGACTAACAGATAGGCACCAAAGAGAGAACGTAAGGCTTATGTAAATTAATGGTAAGCGCATCTAAAGCAGAGGGAAACGATTAGCAGACAGAAGAGTCATCAGTGACAGATTTTGAAGATGACTGGTGCATGGTCGATGAACAAGTGAGATAGCAAAGTTGGCAGTTGGCCGTGCAAGAGTAAACCTAAGGAAATAGGAAGCTCAAGATCAAAAAGGCACTAGGAGGTACAGGGGAGAGGTTAGGAAAGCCACACATTCGCCTTTGCGTGCCACAGGTCCCTGGCTCAATCCCTTGAGCCACAAGGAAATAGTACTTGAAACACACAGGGGTTCCCACTGTAGAAATGAACCCGGCTGCAGACAATGGGTTCAGATGTGTGCCTCTGGTATTAAATAGAGATTAGGCCAGATGTGCCACTGCATGTGCATTAGGATATGCTGTAGCTTTTGATATGATGACAATAGCAAATTTTCTAAAGACTTATCTGGAAGCCACATACAGGTAGATCAAGTTTGTGAAACCAAAGAGTAGGCTGTTGCAGAAATCCAGGTGCAGAATGATGGCAACCTGGACTTTCTTTCTTTTCTTTTTCTTCTCTTCTTCTTCTTAAGTGAAACGCATGGCAACATTCATTTCTATGAAGCGTTTCAAAAAAAATAATCCAAAACATGGCCAGGTGTCAATTTGGAGATTAGTAGTTTCACTGGACAGAGGCCATGGACCAGTGAGTCACTAGAGTCCTTTGAAACAATGCAAGTGAACAGTCTCACTTTGTACTCAGTTGCAGCATACATGGAAGCTAGGATAAGGTCATCATCAAAAAGAATAATTCCGTGATGCCATCAGCCAGCCAGCCAACCTATAAAAGTACAGCCTACGCCCCAACCAGCAAATGAAATTATAGACTGTGGAAAAAGGAATCGACTGTTGTACATTAATGTCAGTCAGACCCACTAATTGAGAAAAGGTTGGGTTTATCAAGATTTAGAGAAAACAACAGTTTCTGTGGTCACTCTCAAATTACAAGGAAAATCCCCTGATTTGCTGTTGCAGACAGTGTCTATAATTTAGGAATATAAAAGAAAGAAATTTTAATGCTGTTAAGCACCCAACAGTTTTTGGATGCACATTCTTTTTCTTATTTGCTTTTTCAGAATGTTCCTGCCTGTGTGCACTGTTTACTAATGTGGACAGAGTAATAAAAGCTTCAAGGATAGAGGTATGACTTCTCATTTGTATTCCTCAGGGCAGGCAGAACCCACTTGGAAGCCTACATGGATAAGCACCTGAATTTATTTAGATGCTCCTGGCATTTTAAAGATCTAGTGTTTTGCCCTGCTTTATCCCTTCAGATCTCACAGGGGTGGCAGAATTTATGCTTGGCAAGAAAAATTCATGAGGAGCTGGTTTGGTTCTAGCAGGGTTACCTCCAAAGCCAGCGCCTCACCAGATGTATGCCCATCACTCGAAGCTGGGATCATTTAGGGAGAAATCTCCCAGCCATCAGTGACTGTCACTGACAGTAAGTGGGGATTTGTGTGCCCTCGCCACAGCGTTTGTCCCCCCAGGGCCAGCGCACTCCAGCAGAAGTGAACAGGAGCCACAAATAGGGGCCACACAAAACACAGCAGATTTCTTTATACTCACACTTTTGAAAGTAAAAACTAACAGGCAAAATTGGTCTGAATAACATTTGATCTGATCTAAAATAATCACATCATTCACTTAACAAGTGACCCACACAGAAAGCTCCTGATGAGTATTTTGCATTCTATTGTTTACAAAACCAGGTGCCAATTTCATCTGCAGCACATTCCACTCTACACCATGGACCAAGTGCAAAATGACCACGTGTGGCTGAGGCTCTTCTCAGGTATCCTAACTTTTCATATAACTCTCTATTCTAGGGAAGATGTTCCCATCAGAAATAAGAATATACTATGAAGTATGAACATACAAGATGTCCATATCAGAATGGAAGGAAACACAAGGTAATCAAAACTCAGTGTTATAATAAATTTAACTTGCTGTTTAAGTTTACTCTTATCAGGGAACTTTCCTGTGTGAAATATACAGGGAGCTTATAAACATATACCAGTTAGATTGAACGCTAACTATGACGAAATGTCTATATCAATCCCCAACATAGAAAGCAAAACAAAGCTGATGTGGCGTGTTTTCCATAAAGTTAAGCGTATTTAATTCCCTTTTATTTTTATTGTACATCCCTCCTCCTTTTGTGTGTATAATATAATGGTATTCCTTCTATTAAATAATAATACTCTGACAGTAAGTGGTTGACGGATGTGTTTTCAGTATCTTTTTTTCTGGCAAAAAAAAAAAAAAAGAAATGTTGGCAAGTGTATATTGATTCTGAGATTTAGAAGTATTGCAAGTCCTGAATACTACTGTTAAAGATGACAGAGGCCTCTGTAGGGAATCAGAAGCCCAGTGCTGAAGTTCTGCTTCTGGTGACAAACACTTGGAGTACCCTAATCCCTGTCAGCCATCCTTTCTGGTCTTTACACATCCATCAGCTGTCTTGGTGACTTTCTTTGTCACTCAGGGGAAAGAGCTGATACCAAAAATTTAAAGGAGGAGAGGTCTATTGTGACTTTCATTTTAGCCAACAGTTAGTGGCCTCCAGGGCAGGAAGGTGCGGGGCAAGGGATGACAGAAGGACAGTTGTTCAGATCATGGCGAACAAAAAGCCACACAGGACGCGAGGAGCCAGGGCAAGAAATGAACCCTGCCAGGTCATCCCCAATGGCCTCCTCTTCCTAGTAACTCCTGCCTCTTTACAGCAAGGCAGCTGCAGGCCTTGGTAACCCAGCCCTGCTCCAGAGGTGCTCTCTGAGGATCCAAGGCTTTGGCAGGATTCCCCGTATGCGAAGGGTAAGATAAGAAAGAGGACAGCATCCTGCAAAGGTGGTTTGCACAAGTGAAGCTGTGCGTTATGACTCAGCTTAGGGCAGTGACCCAGCAGGGAAGGCCGGCTGTGGCTTCTGACACACACAAGTGCCTGTTTTCACCAGAGGCAAATTATGGGATCCCTACTTCGCAGTCCTCTTCCTTTCAATCCTTGAAAGCCGATGAAAGGAAGTGTGCTACGTAAATAAGTGTTCATCAAAGAAAAGATGTGCTGCTAAAATGCACCTTGTATGTGCGTGGTAAGGAAGGCGTGCAGTACTACTGCCTGTGTCACGCCCACGGAGCGGCCCCGTCGCCTGCCGTGACTCACACACCTTTATCCGATCCTTCTGTGTAGCTGTGTTGTTGTTTGGGCAGTTAAACTGATGGATATTTGGATTTACCATTTTAAGACTTCTATAGAATACCTGTCTAACCTGCTCTAATCTGTTGTTAAGAAGGAAGTGAAATAGTTTCCAATGAATAAACTTAAATGTGCCTCTTGATTCCCTACCTTGGACTGGAAGAAAGAGGAACTCAGTTCCATGTAATGGTGTCTACGTGGCTGTATTATACAATACAGTGAGTTGGAATTTCATTTGGGTTAATTTTTTAAAATATTAAGCCCTGGTAGAACTTTGCGCAGCTGTAAGTCAGAAGTCTACGATCTTGCTTTTCTTACTGATTGACATAGTATTGTGTTGAGAGTGTTGGTGTTTGGTACCTAAGCTTCCAAAGTAATCTTTAATCCTTAAATATATTAAAAATGTGTTAGTGTTAGGTTTTCACCAACAGCATTGGGCAGCATTGGGCTATATACCGTGTGTGTGATTGGCTTCTGCTTGATTTTGTTTCAAGTGTTTGTGTGGTTAATATGACTCACCCAAAGCTCATTTTCTTTTCTTTCCTTTTCTTTTTTTTTTTTTTTTAAGTCTCCAAGATGTAGACACTCCTCATCTTTTCCAAAAAGCAAAGCAAGGGGGGGAAAAAAAAAAGATCATTTCCAAATTCAAACTCAGTCAGGGGCTATTCCTCAGTTCAACTGCGCCATTAGCTTTTGTAAAGAAAAGTATGAGCAGAATAGTCAGACGTTAGAAGTGAGATGTTTTGCAACAAAAATCCAAATTCTACTCCTTCTCTTTTGATGTTTACCAATTATAGAGTAAACTTCCAACTACAGACTCTTGGCTAACAAAAAATTAAATTTGGCTTCATTTCTACTTAGTTTACAAATATTTAGATCTTAACTGAGTCAGGTTCAACAAGTTTTAGAATTATAAATTGCCTTGATTTCAGAAAAGTGAAAATTCATTGTTATATTTGAGAAACGTTATTTACTATAAAACAGATTTATCATACTATCTCTTTTCTTTTACCCTTACAGATATAAATGAGACAGCCTGATCTTCCTGCTAAAAAGGTTTTCTGCTGTTTTGGGGTTATATATAAGCTGATTAACAGAGAAAAATTGTTAGATGTTTAATGTTATTTAGTCAGTTTAATTTTGATTTTTTGAGACCAGGTATTGCTGTGTAGTCCAGGCTAAACTTGAATTCGCTATGCAACCCAGGCTGGCCTCAGACTCCCAGCAATCATCTTGCCTCAACCTCTCAAGGGCAGGAATTATCTGCATGTACCACCACACCGGAGAATATTGTTAAATTCTAATTATTTAAAATAAACATGAAGAAAAGACATAAATTCATGCAACGTACGTTTTCTCTGTTGCATTAAATTTTCGCTAAATATATGTATCAGATTGCATTGATTCATATACCCACATATACTCTTAAAAAATATTGTTCTGAAACTGTGTTATTCTGATGTTTTAGTGAAAGCCAGGAAGTAAGCTAGATTTTTTCTTTTTGCCAAGTCACATAAGGCAACTCTTTTTAGTACATTTACAGTATAACTAAGTGCATGTTTCCAATATGCCTTTTATCTGAACAGGTGATTCCTTTCATGTGAACAGTGGAAGATAATGAAATCGTTTCTATAGTAATAAACCTCTTCCTCACGAGTATTTGTCCGCTATTAATGAACAAGTTAGACTATCTTAAAAATTCCACTTTCTCCTAAGCTTTTTAATTATGCTATTGAATCTGGAATTAATGTTATTGAAGTAGTCACATTTAAATCTTTTGTGGAAATAAAAACAAAATATAAATGTTTCCCTTCTTCCTGTAAGTGTTTTTGAGTGTCTACTGTCCATCAGTCATGGTACTGCACACAGAACATGCGCTGCGGAGTCCGACCCACAAAGCCCTGCCTGCATAACACTTGCAGTCAGCACAGGAAGAGCTGCGTTGATTAGGTGATTGTACGCATGGCAGATGCTACAAGATGAGACCACACCGTGGTGAAAGGGAAAGGTGCAATGAAAATTTGTGACAGGACTCCCTGGTGGGTCAAAAGCAAAAGGTTTCTGCAGGAAAGATTCATGTAAATAAAGAAGGAAGCAATGTGAAGAGCGAGTGTTGTAGTAAAAGAGAAAAAGAAGGGCTAGAGCACTTCAGACAAAGAAATTATGATGGTTTCATGATCCTGAATGCTGGGGCATGTTGGGATATTTGAAGATTAGGAAGAATAAAGAGAAAAACAGCACAAATCACCAGTCAGGAGGTAGACAAAGCAGAGTCTACGGGCCTTAGTATGAATTTGGGTTTTGTGCCAAATGTAGTAAAAACAAACAAACAAACAAACAAACAACTGGAGAAAGATATTAAACAGGAATTTCTGAGAAAATCACTCTCAGAATGAAGTAGGAAAAACTTGAAGGAAGGTTAGAGGAAAGATTTTCATAAGGTTGTAGTTATACATGCAATAATTGGGAAGAGTGTTAAACTGAGATAAATTCTAGAAAACTTAGAACATAGTCTTAAACAAATCTAATAGTTCAGGTAATGAGATAGAGCTTGACTCCTAGATTTCTGGCTCAGGTGGATGACAGTTCTTCGAAGAAGCTGGGGGAAGACAGATTCACGGAAATCCAGACTCCCTCACCTTGGTCACATTGCTTTTTAGGTGCCTGTGAGACACTGAATTGTTGATGACAAGCCTTTGAATACATGGCCTGGGACTTGACAAGAGGTCTGAGCTGGAGATAAATAAATTTCAGGTTTACTCTTGTGGATGGTAATTGAAGCCACGTGAGGGGATGAGATTGTGTATAGAGCGAGCAGGAAAGCAGTGCAGGATGTGTCTGAGGGAATCCAGGACCTCCAGGTCACAAGAAGAAGAGCGAGAAAAGGAGCCTGGAAAACCCTGCTCCGAGTCACAGAGGAAAACAGGGACAGCAGCCTAGAGGAAAAAGAATCCGAAGAAAATGAATAGGAAGTACTGAATTCTGCTGAAGGAAGAATCAGTTCAGGTATGTGCTCTATAGAAGAAATTCCAGGGAATGCCCTGCTGGCAACAGAGGGTTTCTGCAACCTCAAAGAGCTCACCAGTAGGAGAAACATACACAGGATAAACTTCCAAACTGAGTAAAATATGTAAGTGCTTTCCAGTTTCGATGGAGGTACTCAGAGAATGAGAAAACTGACGTTGTTGTCCAAATCATTTTACAAAATTGATGCTAAGACTTTTAGACAAACTTATGTTTGAATGCATTTTCAGGGTGTTTGGTTTAACAATGACATTTAAAAATCTTATTTTCCTTCATGCATGTTTTGTTTGGCTGGTACAGAGCAACTGTGTATGACAAAGAAGAAAAAAGGAATTTCCTAGTTCAGGAATAGAAAAGCGCTTGACCCTGGCCCAGGAGCTTGAGGATACACTAGCCCATTCAGGGAAGAGTCGCAGAATCTAGTTCTGTTGGAGTTGGCTTTGACCCACTGCGGCCACTTCACAGAGATCCAGGAATTTGGCCTTAAAGAATATTGGACCTCAAGGCAAAGGAAGACATTGTTCTTTCCTCTTCAGGGTGACAAAATGGCCCATCTGTTAAAATACTCGGCAAGAGCTGGGACAAATGTCACAGACACTTACTAATTCAAAGTCGGAGATAATCTGGAAACACTACCATTTAATTATTACCAGTTCAATTATAATTATTTAAAACTTGTTCCCAAATATTTAAATATTTATATGCATATTCTTTATTTTAATACAATTGTGTCATTCATAATTCAAGTTTCCAAAAATGTTGTCTTTTGAGTATTCTATTACCAATTTCCTATAAATAATGAATTTTACCAGGATTGTGCACTTTTAATATTAACATTTTTTTATAATGAACATATTTTGTTTGTTTATTTGCTTCAGTGTTGTGTAGGAATTATCTTTTCTGGGGGAATGAGATTTTTTCAATTTTCTTTATAATAGTTTTAAATATACCTGAAATTTCCACAACTGTACTTCTTTTAAAACTCTATAAAGTATTATATCCACTAACTTACTTGAATTTCTTGCTTTTGTCATAAATTGAAGATGCTTTGCAGACTATAATTAAAGTTCCAAATTAATTGATGTAGCTCAAACAACTTTGATTTGATCATACTTAGATTTTATTTAACATTATGGGTAGTAGGCAAAAGGTCTGTGTGTAAACCTGCCTGTCTCAGGTGGTCTCTTTGCGTTTAATACTCCTTGGAATCTATAAAATGCTGCCAAGAGCTATTATTTTGACCTGAAAAAATATTTAAAGTTTTGATAGAAACATTTTCAAGCACTAAGTTTTTGGCTAGTGTATATCACCCCAAATAACTTGTACAAATTTCAAACAAATCTGACAAGCTTTAGTTCTTATAGGTGTGTGCAGTTAACCATAAACTATAGCTCCGTACATCTTGGTGAGAACTCACATGTTGGGTGAATTCAAGGCCTTTTGACATAAACAAACTCAGAATTAAAATTTATTTTCTTCCTGATACATTCTGAGAGTAGGCTTTTTGTTTCTCTAGGATATATTTTATTACCATTTGAGAGTTATCTGTCATGAGAGTTTATATTTATCAGCTTGCTTAGTGCTTTTAAATTTAATCCTCAGCAATTTTGTCAACAGAAAATAGCCGTTTTCATAACAATCCCCTTTGGGTTTAATTCACATGTCAGATAGGCAACGCATATGATTTCTTTGGGGCTCTGGTGCTTTTTTGACTCAGTCTAAACTGAGCTGAAGGAATGCAGGTGCCAAATGTTGTTTTGCTCACCAAAACCCTAGAAGTTGCTAGAAATGGGGAAGAAGTAGAAAATAGCATGCATGTATTGGTCTAATTTTTGCTTTTTAAAAAACAAAACTTGTTTCTTAAATATGCATGTGAAACCAACAGTGAGATTGGAGGTCAATTTTTAACTTTCATATACTTTCCATCGTGCTTGAATTATTTTTATAAAAGCAATCAGTTAAAATTCTATTATTTTCATGCTGGAAAAAATTATGAACTCAGTTGCTTTGGGGGGGAAATGTTCCATTCTATACTGAACTTGAAAACTGAATTATAAAAGACAATTTTGATCTAGAAAAATCTATTTTGTTTCTGTGTTTTCAATCAGTAAAGATGACAGATGAAACTCTGAGTTTGATTGTATTTCCACATCTTTAAAAGCATCAATGTGACAAACTCAAATTGATTCTGGATGTTGATTTTACAGATTTAATTTTCAGATTTGAGGTTTAAGAACACAGACTTTCTTTTTTAAAAAATGAACTAAAAGTTTTGCAGTTTTTTGGTGGGTTGAGAGAACATTCTCCAGAACTGAAATTACCCTCTCACTGAAAAACTTCATAGAATATTCCTGAATTAATGTGATTAATTTCCATCACTTTGATAATACTTCTCCAATCTAACTTCTCATTCTTTGTTATCTTCCTTTTCTCACTTTTGCTGCTGAATACTCCTGAGGAAACATAGATGGAAAGAAAATAAATTCAGACTCAACAACATGGACTTCAGTTATATTCTGCCATTTACTAAGCAAATGTCTTTGAACATCATTGAGGATACATGGAATTGTCTTGGCCTTCTCATCTACAGAACAGGCAAGATAACACCTGTCTTTCACACCTCATTGCATGGTCACAAGGACAAAATTGTAGTGGTGTCCAAGAAAAGGGCATCATTGTGATCATTAAACTATTATTTTTATTAGATGCCGAAAAAATTAGATCTTGTATTACTCTTCAGTTGCTTTCATCTGAGGCAAGAGAAGTTAAATCGATGAGAATTTTCAGAAGTATTTCAGAAGTATGGTTTCAATAAGAATTTGCAAAAGTACAGAGCATAGGTGGATGGTTACAGTTGTCTAAATAACAAAGTAACTAGAGATTAAATATAAACATGCAATATGTAAATATGAACTCATGTGTATATAGGTATGACAAATTGAGTTACACGCTAAATGGATCCATGCCTATGTTTGCTTGGCTGTGGCAATTTCAGAGACAATTTTTTGTTTGTTTGTTTCTGTTTTTAGTTTAGCTCAAAAGGCCCATGTTACATAATTTATTTTTCTCTGTGTCTTAATTGGTGAATTTTATTTAATATCTACCTAGAAGATATTACGTGGGCACTGCTCTGCAGTGTTAAAAAAGAATTTAATCTTGCAATTATTTCAACAGACTCCACCCACAAATATTAGTTGATCCTTGACTATGTTATAAACATTGTACCTAGTAGATAAAGAAGTCACTAAAAATTAAAATGTCATCTCCAGGAAACCACACACCCTAAAAGGCAGGTAATGTAAGCGTGTGGCTAATTATGGTGCAAGACCGGAGCAAGGACGCACTTGAGAGAGGTGCAGAGCAAACGACCAAGGCACTCACAGGAGGGCAGAATCATTTGGTTGCACTGAATCCTAAAAGCTTTTCCCAGTGGGCAGAGAACTGTGAGCTGCGGGGTGCTAGAAGTTTGGTTTCGTTGCAAGGTGAGGTTGACCTAGTGGCACTGAACACGGACCTGAATGAATTTGGGGAAGAAGAACTAAAATGATTCATTCACGGGAAACTTGTGTTGTGTTCCTGGGGGCGTGAATTCCGCAAGGAACTGGAACTGTAACGGTGGGCGAATCACGCCTGAGCTGCACTCAGAAAGCAAGACCAGTGGGAAGGGAGCACAGCCGTGGTGCCGGGCTGGGAGGAGCTGCCCGAGACGGGAGGTGAGCAAGGCCAGGAGGACGAGAGGCCATGTTGAAAAGGGTGTGGAATGACCTCTAGCAGGTAAAAAGACATTTTTGTTTGTAGGGATGAAATTTCCAAGAACAGTTTTTGAAAGCCTAATCTGACCATAGGTTCAGGATAAACTGAGATGGTTTCAAATGCTAATGTATATAGTAAGGACTTCATATGAATGCAAACTATTTTATATGATGTTCCTTCCTGCGATCCTTATAAAAGTGTTAGAAACACCTGCTAGAATGCTAATTTTACAGATGAGGAAACAACTTATTCAAAGGTAAAACAACTTATTCAAAGCTCAGTAACTGGCAGTCCTGGGATTTCAATCTTGCTTTTCACTCCCTCCATAGTCTGTAATCCCATATCCTTCCTTGCACTGTGTTCCCCGGAGAATGAAAAAGCAGCGAGCAGAGAAACCCAGAACTCCACCCGCGATCCTCCTCCGTGCTGGCCGGCCAAGCAGCACTGGTTCGTTTGCTCATTCATTTTCAAAGGAGACGTTTGTCGTGCAGCTGTGTGTGTCATTCATGCATTATGAACTTGTTTATTTCTGCAACAAATCTTTCCTATGCCAAGTACAATGTTAGGTAGTTAGATATGAGATTAGTAAGAGTAATCTTTGTCTTTAAAGAGCTTAAAATATAGAGGAGAAGACAGAGAGTTTTGGAGCGTAATCCAGAACTTGCCCGTGAGGAGCTTGCTGCTCATTCATTTGGAAAAGCCCAGCCTACACGTTCTCAATGGGAGTGTAAATCCGACCAGGCCTTTGAACAGTACGATACAAATAATGCTTGTAAGATATTTACACCTTCACTACAGATATGACACTTCAGGATTCGATTTAAAGAAATAATTTGAAATATACATATAGATATACACAAAGTTACTCATAGAAGCTTTATTTATAACACATTTTATTGTAAAATCTAAATCCTCAAAATAGATAGCTAAGCAAATTGTGCTACTTCTGTATACCTAGTACAGAATAGTGACTACTATACATTTTATATTACTTATAAAAACAATACATTTATTACACAGTGAGTCCATCCAGTCTGTATTTGCAAGTTGGCTCACTTGGTGAAATTTATAGGTCGTCCTGTGGGTCCATTTTGTGGTATTATAATAAAATATCCGAGGGTGAGGAACACAGTTCAGAGGGCGAGTGACCAAAGTCAGGTGGCCTCGTTCATTCAGCCTCTGGTGAGGGTCTCTGCCTTCACCATCATAGCAGATGGGAGCTAGGCAGATATGTACCTATGCGAAGATGATAGAGTGCCTACGCGGCAAGCTAGGAGGAGACCAGGGAGGGCCAGACCCTTTTTCTATAAAAGATACACTCCTATCAGACCTGACCCAGTGACATGAAAAACAGTTTGTTCAGGATGATGGAGGCCGCAGGCACATCCGGGAGGCCCAAAAGGTTCCACTCTGCTTAAAAGTTTCACCTTCTCAACCCCACCTTATTGTTGACCAGGGCCGGCACTGAAACTTCGAAAGACAAATTGTATCCAAAGTATAGCAGGTTTCAAGATCAATACCCATGGCGATTTCATGGTCCTTTGCAGAGGTGTATAAAGCTACAGAAGAAAAAAGAAAGTTAAATCTTCCAGTGAGCACATTCTCAGCTGAGGTCAAACCAAAGAAAACAACTTGCCTTCCTCTTTCAGTTTTGATGCAGTAAACAGTGTAATTTACATGGTATACTTCGTGTGAAAATGTCCACATTCATGTGCTTTTTATCAGAGATTTCACTGATGAAAGTGGCCCCAACTGTAGGGCTGGGAAACGAAGTGTGACAGAGCTAGGATGATCTTTGTGGAGAAAATATGTGGTAGATAATATTTTGCAGGCTGGTATTACACTGCTGGTGACTGTGTTCAATGCCACAAGGCTCAACGTTGTAGCAGGAGAGGTGTTTAAAACAGAAATGACACATCAACAAAAACACACAGTGCATGAAGGTGTTAGTTAATGAAACTGCGAGCAGAGTCATGCAGAACTGAACTCCCTGCTTACCCCAGGAGCAAAGCTTCCGTATTGCTAATTTAGTGCTTACTGGAACTTTACAGAACATGTTTGTGACTTTCTGATACAATAAGAGGACTCCTCTAGTCGTTGTTTGTCCGTAGGTCCCAGCAGACTACCTTCTTATAGCCTTGGAATTTCTTGGCAGCAGCATAAAATCTCTAAAAGAATAGTTGAAAATGTTTAGGTTGATGATCACATCTACATAAGAGAATTACAAGGTACGCACACCCCAGAGTCCTGAAGCTCCTGTTTGAAGGTTTCTTCTAGACCTTGCCCTGCCCAATTCGTTATCTGAATGTCCATTCCCAGCCTTTCTACAATCCTCTGTAATAAGCCACAAATGACAGGTGAAGTGCTTGCCAGAACTCTCCAAGCTCTTGTAGTAAATCGTTAAACTCAAAGAGAAAGTCATGAAAACCACCAATTTCTAGCTAATTGGCTGGTAGTACAGGTGGCCTGCGTGATGTTTGTGGCTGGTTTTGACGTGAATATCCCTGGGCCTCTAGCCTGCGGCATCTGATGCTGACTTTGTAGCTTATGTCAGACTTAATCAATTGTTGGATACCTAGTTGGTGCGCAGAGAGTTGAAGAGGGGCAATTTGTTTGGAAAAAAGATAGACACACTTGGTATCAGAAGTTTTCAGAGGATAGAAACTAACGATAATTAGTACAAGTAACAGTCATATATATACACATTACCCAAATATTAATTAGTTATATATCTTTTGTATCATAGCATTGTAATTTCTCATTTTATAATATTCAATATGCCCTCTGTGCTCATTTCTGGGAAAACACAATTGGAAATATGATGTGATATAGCTTGTATTAAAGACGCATTACATCACAGTGCAAGGTTAATATAAGTATAAGTGGCAGTTTACTTGTATGTGAAGCTAGCTGTGGATGAGTGGGGTGGGTGTCTTGGCTACTTTTTCATTCCTGAGGCACCGTACCCAACACACACCATTTTAAAGGAGACCGGTTTATCCCAGCTCCGAGTCTGTAGAAGATTGAGTCCCTCATCAGCTGGTTCCACAGCAGGGTGGCATGGCAGAAAGGCCTGGCAGAGGAAAAGCAGTGCACAGCAGGGCAGCCAGGAAGGGCAGGGATCAAGGGAGGAAGAGGGACACGAACTCATGCCAAGCCACACCCACAGAGACCCACCTCTTCCCACCAGGCTTCATCTCCCAGTGTGTGCCCAGGTATGAGCTCTTCTGTGGACTAACCCAGCACCACACAGCCAGAAGGCAGGCAGTTCCCCATGCCCCTTCTCGGAATGCTGGAGACTTTGGGGCCATGTCTAGATACAAGCCATAATAGTGGGTATGGCTAAGCGCACAGTAAGGTTCAGTTTTGATTCTGTGTGGTGAAGAAGCTAGGGCTGGGGTCAGTAGCCTCCTAACTACCTTCCTGTGAAGAAGGCTAAGGATGGGACCCTAGATCGCTCTCTAAATCCCTGCTGGTCTCTATGAATTATCTCCTCCTGTGTGGATCTCACAAAGCTTACTTAATGAATACCTCCAAAGTGGTTTGTCAGTCTTGGACAAAACCAGTGTGTGAAAGGAGATCTGCTGGGGAGATCATTTGGGATATTTTAAAGATAACCCAGAGATAAATCATTTTCACTGGGGTTAATGCAACCCTGTGAGAGAAAGGATAGAAAATAAGATCTCCTGACCAGGATAAAGTCTAGAGTACACACAAATATATCCAATATGGTATAGTACAGTACAGTGCAGTACAATACAACACAACACTACACAACACAACACAACACAATACAATATAATACAATACAGTGGCTACAGAGGGGACCCCATACACATCCCGCAGCAGTGGCTTTAACCTGAGGATTCCAGTAAGGTTCTGCCGCATGGACACAGACAGGGAATAAGAGTGGATCCTGTGACTTCTCCTAAGCATCTTCTCATGGCTGTTTCTCCTTGTTTATCTAAGCAGAAAATATTATGCTGTTGGCTGTAGAGCAGGAACAGCATGGCCTGGTTTGGATTAACAGTGGAGAATCCCGAGGCTGAAACCACACAGTTCAGGAGGGCCCCACCGTGGCTCTGCACAACACAGCTCGCAGGAATAAAACAACTTTACTTCCTTCCTGTTCCCCACTCTGCGTGAGTGCACCAGTTTGGAAGCTACGTCTGGGGAAGCCTGCTCTGGGGAAGCGATATCTAAGGGGGGATTCCCTCTGTCAGTTCCATTGAAAGTATTAGCATAATTCCTCCAGCACAGGCTCTCTAACGTACCTTGAGTTATTTATTAATATTTAAAGAGGTTATTTGGCATGGAGCTTGGAGTGTAATTCTTATAAGGAGCTGACAGTAGAATACATTTGTTAACTAGAAAGACATGTCTAAACTTTGCCAAAAGAAATACTGCATGCAACCTGCATGCTTGATGGGGAGGGCTGTTCTTTCTCTCTGTGTGTGTGTGTGTGTGTGTGTGTGTGTGTGTGTGTGTGTGTGTGTGAATCTTTTTGTTTCTCCACAATTTCCAATTACACACTCTGCCTCCTGCATCTCAGATCCATTTATGCATGAAATACTAGTGATAAAGTGAAGAAAGATTCCAAAAGCCCACCAGAACAGCATCTACCTGCACCTGCGGCATCTTCTTTTAGCCTAGATTTAATAGAAGACCAACCCTACTGTCCTTCCACCTACTTTGTTTATATTTTGTTCATTTTCTTCCATTTAATAAGGTGATGACTACGTGGGCTCCGCAAGGCACAGGCGACTGTCAGGGCCAGAGACCCGACTCTCTGTTCATTCCTAAGCCAGGTAAGGTTGAGACAGGCAAAATGCAAATCCATCTGTCAGTAATGACACCTTTGGCCCAGGGGAAGAACCCCGTGAATGAGTTAATTTTCCTCCCTGCTACTTCCTTCCCCTGGCCTCTTCGGAAGAGAAGTCAGACTGCTGGCTACCGGCCCCTGTCTTCTTCCAGCTCTCTGCCTAACATTTTCACTGGAGTCTCTTGCACGTGTCTCACAGCAGTACCAAGGTTTTCAGCACGGGGTGTCAATGTGGCTTTTGGAAATTGCAAGTTAAACCAGATCTGTCTTCTATGTACCTGTGTGTCTGAAATGCTCAGACTTAGCAAACTTCAATATAGTTGGAACTATGGCAGCTGAGGATCCAGGCGTCCAAGACAAACCATGAGAACAAAAGCAGGGAGCCGTGGCTGCGGGGCTGGGTTGTCGTTACGCTGGGGGGCAAGCAGTGGCTGTGTTCCCAAGGGGACCCATGGAGGCGCTTGTGGGTGGCTGTGAGTTCAGTTTCTCAGGCTGACTGTAGGTAGAAAGTGGGTCTCACTCTGCAGTAAACTGGCTAAGTCAGTGCGTTAAGATTCAGCATAGGTCTCCGGCAGGTTCAGAGAAGGGCGAAAAAGAAACACTGCGAGACCAACATAACGCTGATCTTGCCCTGCCTCGTGGCGGGAGTCTTGACCGGATCCACGCATGCTCTCCCTTCGAGCACCTCCTCCCAGTCATCTGCTTAAGTACATTATATATGTATATAATATGTAAATTATGCTTTAGTTAAAGTGCAAAAATTCAAAACAACTTTCAAATGATATTTAGAGCGCGCATTTAGTTAAGGCTGTTCCCCTTCGCTGTTTCAATCTCCCTTAAATGTTTTAATGACTTGCAGGGGCAGGGGGTGGGGGGACTTCCGTTGTCCAGAATTTCAGAGTGGAAAGGTCTAACTATGTATCAATAATAGGATCTTTGCTGACTTGAGGGAGAGGAGAGAGGTTTGAAAGGTGTATTTAGAGAAAAGCAATTCATCTAGGGAATGCTCTAAGACCTCCCAAAGTTGTAACATTCTACAAATAGAAAACAACTTTGGAAGGCTGGAGCTGAAGGTCGAAATAAATATATAGTAGCTTCTCAATCTTTGACCTTGTATGTGTGAAGAAAACCAAACAGCACTTGTGATTTGTTTCTCCATTTGGTCAAAGCAGTTTTCTTTCCACTAACTGTAAACTCAGTTAGGACTGAGGCCAGCGAAGACCTTCAGGAAGCAGTTAATTGTTTTTTATTCATTGAGGATGTGGCATAAGAAAATAGTGCAGGGTGTCTTCTAAGCTCTTTAATAGCTGATGATCAGCTTTTTGGATGCATAGGAGGTAAGCAGCTTTGAGCAGCTGGTACTTTCCTTTTTTTTTAACCTGTCCATGCAACGATAAACAAATCTTTTAAAACAGGGTCTTGCCAGAGAAGCAAGCAAGCAGATGAGAAGCCGTGTTCTGATCCTTCCTCCTGCATTGTGCCTTTTAAAAACAGTTTTGTAAAGGGCACAAGGGGAGTTTTGAGATTTTCAGTTGAAAGAGAGAGGGAGAGGAAGAAAGCCAGGGCGCTGCTGAGGAGAGAGAGAAAGGACGGTGGAATACTTGCTTGTATGAAGCCTGTGGACCATGGCTGTTTGGAAGATAACAATAAAGGACGTGGGTAACTTGCCTGGGAGTGGTGAAGAGGAGCCTTGGCACATTGCTTTTAATCCTCACCTCAGCTAACAAAGCAAGGGCCAGGCCACGCAAGTGGCGAGAGGAAGGTGCTCTTTCTCTGAGCCAGGATTGCCTTGCCGTGTAGCTCCTCAGGAAGAGCCCAGGTGAACATAGAGGAAATAGCGTTTAGTGTAACATCCCTTAATTATTTACAGATGTTTGTGAAACTCCTAGCTGTCTCATCTGTTAGGCAGGGGGGAGAAACATAAATGGAAAAGCAGGGATTGCATCCCTCTGTCTGCTATCAATTAAATCATCAAAACAAAATTATCATTCAAATTACAATGTATCATTTCACTTTTAGAATGTATGGGAGGAAAACCATCTATGAAACAGAAATCTGCAAACCATCAAAGCAACAAAGCAACATTAAAGTTCAATGAGCAGTTTGTTCATGCATGTTTTAATCTAGTTAAAAAATGGAAACCATGCTCACGTGGTCAAAATAACACTTGCGTCAAAGGACTCTTTGAGGTTCAATCCAGTGAGACAGGCAAATGATTTTTGTGAAACCCCAAAATATTTTCAAGAGAAGAGAGGGCTCCCTAGAGATCTAAATACGGTGGCATTGGCGGAATTTTAATGTGGGAAAGAATCTAGCGGTAAGACAGGTTTGTTAGAGGGAGAAAATATCAAACAATCAACTTCTAAACGCATTCTCTTTAATGATTATGTAATTGAGAACTGTTTTGTATTTGCTATTAATACTTAGAGTCTATTGTTTCCTATCATGCACATGCTAAGCTTGCTTTGTTTTAAGTTCTATGTTATTGTGTCCTGCCATGTTAAAGCAATTATCTGTCTCTACAAAAGAGATTTATTACCTTCATGAATCTGACCATACACACATCTTAAATAAATTAATGAACTGACAAACAAAGAGGGCCTCGTCATTCTAAGTAGCTGACAACATTTAAAAAGCAGTCACATTGTAGTGGCGCCTTTTGTAAAGAGATGGGCACGCTGGAGGAGTATGGGGAACGATTCTGTGACAGTTGTTTCCTAACAGAATCTAAAACTGAGTCACAGATCTAGGCTACTGCCGTGTTTTTCTGGAACACCGTTCCGTCAGAATCGGACCCCGTCAACCTGGGGTTTCTCCAGCAGTTCTTCGGGCTGGCTCAGTCACTTGATCCAAAACATACTGACCAGTTTGATTTAGTAATTTGAGACCAGGTATGTGGACTTTATTAGAGATAAAAGAGAAGCTTTGTTTGTAGACGTGTGTAAAGTATTGACAAAGAAAACAAACAGTAGATAACCTCTGTGCTAAGGGTTTTTTTCCGATTAAAACCTAAGAAAATGATTGTATTTCTTTTTGAAAACGCCATGCTGTCATGTTTGAACATGAAATGTGAAGGCTGTCTAGTGCTTACGGCTCACAGGTTGTCTCTTAACTCCCCTAAAGAAGGAAAAGCAATTGTTTCCTCTTCTTTAGAATTTTTTTTTTTTCATGTTTATACAAATTGCCAGAGGGGGGAAGAAAACTGAAAATCTTTGACGGAACAACTCTTCTGACCTGATAGCAATTTTACTATAATTATAGGCAGATTTACACACATTTTTGAGCTGGATTAATGCTATGATATGTGCTCTTAATACAAGTAGCAAGAGCGTTATTTTCTTATTAAAAGCCAATTAAGTGGACACATCAAACATTTGGCAGATTACAGGATCACGATGTCTCATTTCTGGGTTGAAAACTCATCAGAGGGAGCAGGAGCTGTACTCATTCTGGGGCCTCACAGATCTCAAATGTTTTTAAAAGATTGTTGAGCCAACTGCGCCCTGCTTGGTTTTATATCTGAGTGATTTCCAAGCGTTCTTTTTTTGCAGCTTGACAATTATCATTACTGTGTTACTCATGGACAAGGCTCTCGGGAAAGATTTCAAAACTCAATTCAAAGGGAACATCTAAAGAAATTACTAAAAACAGTAGCTCCTGCAGTACACCAGTGCCTTCCACGTGTTGTGGCCTTTTGAGGGTTGTTGTCAGATTCTTTTAAGAGGGCTTCAAAATGTATTTACTAGCACTATTAAAAATATCAAGCACATATTTCAGAAGCTAGCATTCTAGTAAACAAAATGCTATTGTCCCCCTAGTGAAGTAGGCATAATATTTTCCCTGAGCTCCTCTATACAATTTTTTGCTCCAGTAGATTGTCCAGGCGTTTGTGATCTGCCACTAGTGGGCTCAAGCTGTTTGTTGGATTTCTTTTTTTCAAGGTTCAAAGATAAATATCAATGACCAAAAAAAGCCCAGTTTCTGTAAATTCACCTGAAAATATTCATCGCTGGTTTATATCTTTACAAATTTGTAGATGCACATAGGACTCGATCTTGAAGAGTAATTTGTAATGTTTTCACTCCTTTAAATACAAGAAAATATTTCTTGCAATTAGGATTTGTTAGTGTAGTTCCTACCTGCTCCAAGAGCTTGTCTCTTACTATCTTATCATCATGCATTACCACTACCACCATCATCGAAACTAAAACTCTCCGAGTCCTTGTGGGCAGTGCCCTGCTCTGACAGCCTTTTCATCTCTCTAGTAGCTCTTTTTTTTCTGGGAAAATGTAAGATCAGCACGTCTGATCAGCAATGTCGGACTGCTGCGGTGTCCTTCAGCAGAGATTACACCTAACACAGGGCATAACATCTTCACAAACTTTTCCTTTTCAGTTCCATGCCTGGCAAAAAGAAAAGAAAAGGAAAGAGAGATAGTACACTAAGGAGGGATGATGAAGGAGGTGGAGTTAGAAATCAGTGCTTTGGGAGAAGGGAGAAGAGTGATTTTTATTTGAAATTGAAGGGGCAGGATCCTTTTTTTAATACAACATTTTTATTGCAACTTTCTTAGTATATGAAGAAGAAAAAAACTTATATTGTATGTTATGGTTAGTGAATATCCCATAACTGCACTACTCCCAATAGTTTCAACACGCCGCTGGTGTAATGAGTTTGGTTCTAGAATTCCCATACCTTTTCCTTCCCACCCAAAGGGTATTTCTTTAGCAAGCCAATACTAAGGAATATTTTCATTATACTGCATGCATTTCACTATTGATTGTCCTGCAATTTTCAGGGAAAGACAGCACTTAAAAAACACTTAACCTTCATGAATGCTTCTTGATATCAATCCATAGCTCTAGGGACTGATTTTTGTTTTTTATGTTTTTCTACAGATGAAATAATTTTGATTCCAGTTGAGTTTAATTTTAACCTTTCCACAAAAAACTCAATATTTTGAGGGCTCCAACACAATTTTTTAGAGTGTTGATTTAATGTTTCTTAGACAAATAATTTCAGTGGGGAGACTTATAGGTAACATTTATTAGATAGGATAGTTTTTTCTAGTACTAAAATTTCCCAGTGTCTCAATACAAGTGATTTTCTAAGAACCCTCTTTCCTTGTTTTACTTGTGTTGACTCCTTTGTCTCATAATGCATATTTCACAAATATTTTTGGATAAATGATGCCTTGGAGCTGCAAGTACGCTTCAATGAAACTCTCTGTCTCCAAAGAAAGGTGGGTGAATATTAATTAGTTCCATGCCCCAGAGGGGGCTTGTGTGTAGAAGGAAGTGACATGTGGCCCAAGTACAGTCCCATTTCAGCCCCCCAACACCACCCATGGCAGCGACACTGCACTGAGAATGCTTTCCAGTAAGTCCAGCTTTGCCAGTGCCCCTTCCATAGTAACCTTATTTTAGTGTTTTATGGAGAGAAAGAAGCATTGTTTTCAACTTCTGAAGAGTTCAGGGTAAATATAAATACCCTGGTGAGTGTCCTCCAGCAATATCTGATCCTGTCAGAGATGACAGTGTGAAGTCCACCTGAGCAACTGTTTTTAAAGAGGTTGTCACTGAGATGACTTCCTTTTGTGAAAGTTTAAAAGTGGGTCAGTCAAGCTTATTTGAATTCTACAAAGCAGTGAGAATCACAGAAAGC
>NW_004524755.1:865467-870086 GCF_000260255.1 Octodon degus | reverse complement strand
ATAATAAATGTATATTTTTAACCTCATCTGTGATTATAGCTGACATCAGAATGTTTAGGCTGAATTTATTATGCATTTTAAGTAAGACATCGGCATATTAAGAATGAGATGACATAGCTTGTAATTAATACCACTTTTGCAGGAAGCAACAATATGATATATGGTGAAAGATTGCTGCAAGCATATTTTTAACCACCTTGATCTTATTGAATTAATTCTGAGGCTTTAAGTGGTACACTCTCCACATGTCCTTATGCTTTCTTCTCTTTCCATAGTATTTGGCATTTATAATTATAAATTATAAACTTGTTCATCAAAGCAGAATTACTGTCAGGTAACATGATACACTTTCCTCTATTGTCAGGTGATAACAAATTAGGATACTTGTCTAAGGTCCATGAGCAGGATGTGCTAAAAAGAGTTTTTAATTAATTTCTTCAGTCATTCTCTGCCACTGTGTCTGAAAATGGTCCAATACCTCAAGCTTGTTCTGTAATTTTCCACTAAAAATATGATGGCATATTCATATTTTGCTTTCAAGAAGTTGATGCGCTTTTACAAGTGGAAAGTAAAAATTTTGAATATGTTCAGCTTAACTCAGCAAACAAATATTGAAAAAAAGTATATGCAAGCCCTGTCCTCAGCATAGGGGACACAAAGTTGACCAAACATGGTCCTCTTTTTTTCTTATCTTAAAGAGGTTACACAATAAAAGCAAAAAATAAACACGTGGCAATAAATATTCAAGAACACTTGGGGAGGGCTGGGGGTATAGCTTAGCAGCATAAGCTCTTGCCTGACAAGGTCCTGAGTTTGATCCCGGTACCAAAACAAAACAAAACAAAACAAAACAAAACACAAAACACATGGCAACTAAAAGTAAGGATGCAGCAGATCTGACACGAGTTTCATATTATTGGTGTATTAAAATCCAAGAGATGACGCAGAATGATTCTGGAGAGGTGGACATGAATGAGGTCTTACAAAGATGTAGGTGGCCGAGTGGAGGAACACACATTTTCTCTAGTGCTTGAGAGAGAAACATTTTAAGCAGAGGACGTGGTCAGTTCTCCAGATCATTCTGGAATCAGTGAAAGAGAAGGCTGCCATGGATGCACCAGGTTCTAAGCAATGAGACGATGGAAGAAAGGAGTCCCCAGCACGACCTGTGGACAGTGGTGTGGTGTTAAACTGGAGCCGAATCTTAAGGGATGCTCCTAAGCTTACTGAGCCACATGCTGTTTTATCAATATGCCCTTCTTACTCCTGTGCTTCTTCAAGGTCAAAAGCCAACAATCTAGACTGACTGGGCCTGGATGCTGGGGTAGGGTTTTTTTTTTTTTTTTTTTTTTTTTTTTTTTTAATATTGAGAAGGAGCCCGGGTTCGAATGGGGAAAAAATTGCGGGAGTCTCCTGATTTTCTACATAAAGCTAACGCACTTAGGCACCCTTGGCATAAATAGCAATGGCCTCAAATCTGAGCTCAAACAGTGCAAAGCAAACAGTGAGGAGCAAATAGCAAGGAAATAAATAGGCGGTGATTATTGGAATTTTAAGATGGGCAAACTTGAACTGTTTCTGGGAAACCAAGAGGGAAATGCCCACCGGGGTCTGGCTTTCCACACGCGTAGCTCCAAGGGAAGGTCAGGATAAAGCTATGGAAGCCATTAACGTGTTCGGGGTGTTAAAGTCCTGACGGAGGACACAATGGCATAGCGAGAATGTGATGACTTAGGAGCAGGAGGAGGCAGAATTCCTGTGAACAGCAGCTCAGAGAAAGAAAGGAAGACAGAGCGGTCGAGGGAAGTGCGGAGGAGTCAGGACCGAGGAGGCTGGGGAGGAGGGCTTCAGGAGTGTGCGTTCAACAAATTCCTAGGCAGCAGGGCTCCGGGAAGATTTATGTCTCCTGGATTTGGCAATCATTTCGGTTCGAGAGCAGGAACATTAATTTCTTAAGGAGCCTCAAACTCGCAGTCGTCTGCTAGATAGCTCACGTTACTTTTACAGGTAGAAGTCTGAGTCGAGAATGCAGCCGATATTAGTGGTTTTACCCGGCGTTTAATTTTCTCTCTGGCACCGAGCATTGTATTGGCTTTCAGTAGAGTTTCCTAAGATGAGCACCTAGAGAATCCAGGTGCATTGTGCACAGTAGCCTTAAGATCCCTTGGAGAATAAGTCACGCCCCGAAGGTTAATTTCCTGACACATTAGCTGGCAGGGCAGGATTAGTTTAAGTAGTGTGGTGGTGAGTACGCGCTGGGGAGTCAGGTTGCTCTAAAGTCAGAACTCATCTATGCCATTGACCAGATCCAATTTTTTTTTCAGCTTTTTTTGGGCCATCTGTGATAGGGTCTGATTGTGCTTTCAGAGTTATATAAACATATCTTTTGTATATGCATAGAAGTATATTTAATTCAACTATGTATGACTGAAGAATACATGTCTACCATATGTATGACATGTCATGTACATGACATGTATGGCTCCATGTGGAGTTAATCTCACTTAAACATTATGTAGAGCATAGTCCTACTGTCTAGGAGATTCAATAATTTATCCCTTTCCAAGCTGGAGAGACAGCTCAGCAGTCTAAGTGCCTGCCTGGCAAGCTCAAGGATGCAGGTTTGATCCCTCGAATCACATGTCATGCTGGCCTTGAAACCAGGTATGGTGGTGCACGCCCATAATCCCAGTGTTCCAGAGGCTGAAACAGGAGGATCACTACAAGTTCGAGCTGCCTAACAAGACCCTGTATTAACAACAATAACAGCAGCAGCAGCAGCAGCAACAAAAAAGTAATAATTTATCTCCTCCCACCTCCATGGGACCACACTTACATTGCTAATGTTATAGAAAGTTAACTCTAATTGTATTTATTTTTTATGTATTTAGTACAGGGTCTGCAGGGTCTGCAGGTTCTACAGGGTCTCACTACACAGATCGAACTCCTAATGATTCTCCTGTTTTCAGCCTCCCAAGTGCTGGGATTACAGGCCCACGCTACCACACCCAGTTTCAATCACCATCTCAGCATGCCCCAGGAGCCGGGCCCGCACGGAACTATAATTTTAAATAATCACTATCTCATCTTGAAAATATTTAGAAAGTGATACTTTGAGAGATCACCAAAGAGACAATAGAATATTGTGGGGAAAAAATAATTAGGAGTTTTGAGACCAGAAGGAAAATTTCAAGTTTTTATTAATACTAATTTGGCAATAGTCGTTTGATACAGTTCTACCACATCTATTATTGACCAAGTACTTTAGTGAGAATGTAAATTCTAAAAGGGGACAGATTTTGTTGGCTAAATCATTGCAATAGCTTTACATTTAGTAAGCAGTCAAATATTTATATTTACCTTGGTTTGTAATACTTTTACATTCTAGTTGTACATCTGATTTACTGTAGATCTCAATTTTCCCATCTTTAGAATGGCATCTAGAGTACCTGTTGGCTCTAGAATTCTATAGCTTATATCAATGGAGTAAGAGATAGAAAATCATATATAGATCAAAATGGGAATAATTAAATGGTCCATACAGTTCATGTACTTTTTAATAGGTGAGAAGAACGCAGACACCTCTAAGATTCCGTGTTGTAACAGATTTTTGCTGACCTGTTGACTTACTGAATATTCAGTGTGTATTTTTGTCTATCTGCTACTTATCAGCTGCTTAGGTAAACGATGGGAACGCAGGCTTTTGCTGCCGCGCATGTATTGTCTATATTCTCTTCTACTTCTGTGTCCAGTGGTATTAGGCACAAATAGTCAGGGAGGAATGTCCTCACAACTTGTAACCATAGTGCAGAATGAATCAAACTAACCTATACCATGGCTCCTCCCATTCCACTCATTTGTCACCAAAACACAATCCTTTACAAAGGTGAATCCATGTTAGAATAATGTCTTCCTGATGACCGAAGTGGTCAGAGATAAACAAAATAGATTAAAGTCTACCACTGTAGCGCCAGCAGCCTGACCAAGTAGGGACAAAGTATGCAGGCAAGCAGGGAAGTAAATAAAACCACACAGAGGTAGAAGCCCAAGGGCAGTGAGCGACCCAGGTGACATAAGTCACTCTGACAGCCTCCCTGGACTGAGCCTGATCCAGAAGAATCTTTGGACTGTTGGGGAATGTTTAGCTGTATTTCCCAGTGTCTGGCGATAACCCCGTGCAGGCATCCCAGGAAGCTATACATCACCGTGTGTATAAGCCTTCCCATAAGTTATCCGCCCCCCTGTACCTGGTAGAAGATATTTCATTATATGTTTAGGAATATCTGATAACTTGTCCTGCTGGGTTTGCTATTTATTTAAATTTATTACCTTATGAAAAAATTTATATGCTTTCAAACTTTTAGTTCTGAAAGGCAATCCTATATTTGTGTGTATTTCCCGTTTTAAACACCCTTTTTAATTTGCATAGAGAAATGATAGTTGAAATTCTTAATTTGCATTAAGAAATGATAGGTGAAAATCTTTAATCTGAAAGATCATTAACGATATTCCTCTTGGTTTTGACACATGAACACATTGTATTTTTAATTTATCTTTAATAAGTTCAAATGTTTCAATTATTTTAGCAGATATTTACATGTAAAAATAAAGTCACTTTA
>NW_004524755.1:839690-865367 GCF_000260255.1 Octodon degus | reverse complement strand
AAAAAAAGAGTTAATGAAAGTGCCTATTTGCATGCAGAGCTGCTAATTAATGTTTCCTTTAAACAGAAAGTTATACATAAATGTGTACATATTGACATGTATTTAGTATAGGCAAGCCTGTGTAAATAAATCCATTTAGCCATATGGTACAAAATCAATGCATATAGTCTCCTAAATATTTTAACAGAAAACTCAAAATGTAACCTGTTTAAAAAGTATTTTTAGGACTTCAGAAAATGATCGCTTTACTCTGATATCCTTATCAGAAGGGTCAGTTTCCAAATACTACAGAGTCACATATTTATACTGTCTTCGTAGAACTTCTAGCTGAACTGTTGTGTAAACTGCAAAGGGCTTAGGGAAAGACTTCCCTATATTGTAGAACAGTTTTGAAAATGGAACATTTAAATACATAATGTTTAAACCACAATAGTGAACATATTTACTATCAAAGTTTGACCTGATTTTGAAATCAAGTGTTATTTTTCAGTTTGGAAACAGATCTGTCTCCTGACTTAAAGTACTTTAACCAACTTTAAAACTGAAATAAAATGCCCTTTAGAGAGTCTCATCTCTTGTAGAACAGTGTGGAATTTAGATTTCACAATGGATATGTTCCATATGCCAGCTCTTTCAAGCATTTGTACTTTGGGGAATTTTAGGTGCCACATTATAAGAAAATCTAATTAATGCACTAATTAACTTTATTAGTACTTTTAATCATTAATGAGCAAAATGTTAAAAAATAAAAATAGGATTTTTGTTCTTGTGAATATTACTATTTGGTTTTAGAACACAAACAAGGGATATTTTCACTATTTAGGAAAAATGTTGTCATGCTAGACAAAAAAGGAGTGTAACTATTGAGGGTTTTTTTTTTTTCTTTTCCAACTTTTCTATCAAGAAGCATGATCTTCAACCTGTTAGGTTAGAACAAACATCGTTAAGAGGGAACGGAATTCCACACAGATGGGGAGATAGGAGGAAGTTCCTAGCGCTTCAAATGAGTTCAGGTCTCCTTGTGAACAACAGCCCAAGGTGCTGAAAGAGCCTGCCGCTGAGATGGTGCAACTACCCTTCCGTAATCTTTGAGAAATCAGGGACAGCAGGAGAGCGCCAAGAGACGGGAGACGTGAACACGGCCCCGTTCTCTAAGAGGGGAAAAAGCCAGTCACGGCAGCTGCGCGGTAGGGAGCTTGTCAGCCCACAGCCAAAGGTGAGTGCACGTTATCAAGTCGATGGTGCGTCTGTTAACGGGGAAAATGAACTCATTGCTGGCGACCTTCCTGGGTGATCTAAAAACTACTTCATTTCCGATTGTCATTACTAATCACTATAAACTAAAATGATTGTCAGAAAGGACAACATGAGCACAACTAGAAACGTACTTTAGGTGATGCATTTATTTACTGATAATTCAGATAGGTAAAAGTGCGTTTATCAAGGAGTCATGTGAAGACAACACATGGCTTGTTTTGTTTATGCAGTCTGGATGATGAAATCTGGGCCCCGTGGATGCTAGGCAGTCTGTCACCAAGCTACGAAGAGGCCTAGCTGGTGCTTTGTAAATTCCCAATACGCTCAATGATTGACCAATTGTCTGACAAGCATTATAAAATGGGCTCAGCGTTCTGGAGGGGTCCATCAATTTCATGGATGGAAAACAATATTACAATTGCACCAACAACAAATCAGAGGTCGCCGGGGCTCCTATTTGCAATCTGGGGGACACCAACATTTTAAGGGTGTTGTCACACTTTGTGCCGTTCAGAGATGACCCAGACAGGTGCTGGGATCCCACAGTATGAAATACTCAGGGCTTTAGATTAGATGAAGAGTCAAAAGCACTGACTTCTGTAATAAGTCAGAAGAAGCTCATGGTAAGAAAGAAAGTATTTTGAGCGAGTCCAGTGTCCATAGCCAGGACAATTGGTGGACGTGGCAGAAACAAGGGAAGAAGTTTCTTTCAACTAGAAATACCGAACTCCAAATCCGCCTATTTCCTCAAGCAATCGCCTATCTCCTCAAGCAATCGCTTTCCTGTCACCGGGAGTGTTCAGGCAGAGGCTGAAGAGAACAAAGGGGTTTCTCCACCACACAGGCAACTGGTCACAGTTTTGAGTTACTTTCAATTCCCTGATTATTTGATTCTAAGTATTTCTAACAACCACTGAGTACTCTTCAAACCCTGAAAATAAAAAGTGAAAAAAAAAAAAAAAAAAAAAAAAAGGAAAAAAGAACAGAGCATCTGAAAACAGTGCGTAGGTATTTAGAAAAAGGGTATCAAATACAGTAATTTTCATTTCTGAGAAAAACCATATTCAGAAGACACCATACCATATATTTTAGAAAAAAAGCTTTAGCTTAGCTTTCTTCTTTGGCATAATAAAACATTTATATAATCATAATAAGGACTATATATGTATATATACACAAATATATTTAATCTGATCTATTGTAAAAGAAACATGTTTAAATAGCATACTTGCGGAAGTGTGGCATTAGTTTCTTTTTACTGGTTCAGTCAGATATAGATTGCAGGTTTCAGAAATGAGCACTTGCTTGATCATTTGCAGTGTGTTTTTGGTAAAAATGTATTACTGAGAGAGTATGGACTCCCAACAGCAGATCGTTATATCCACAACTTCTGACTATATTCATGGATTCTGATAAAATTAAAAATATAATCATGTTTCTTTGTTGTTTCCCTGAGCGACTCAAATTCAGCCTGCGTGGTAAGATACCGCTTCACAAATGGCATAGCTGTAAAATGTTTGGAGTACAAATTTGAGAAATTTATGTTAGTTAAAGATGAAGTCTTTAAAATGGATATTCAAATCAATGAACTATATGTAAAGAAGTCTCTAAATGGAGTACAATTTTGAAAAATGCTAGTACTTCTGTGCATATTTCATAAGGAATGATGAGTTTGAAAATATGGAGAAAAATTAATTTACCAGCTTAAAAGATGTGAAAGTTTTCTTTCAAAATTAAAGACAAAGCAATTCTCTTGTATGTTTTGAGTCTTTCTCAGTGTATGTGCCATAAGTATTTAATAAACTCACGTGGGTTGATAACATCAAGAAATATTTTGAACAAATGTAAACTATAAGAGGTTTAGCTCATATGACTTTACATATTCATCATAAAAATTTTACTACTTTCCAAGGTTGTGTAAAGGGAATTTGATCACCATAAAGAAGTGCTTATAGGAGGATTGCACTCTGAGCAAAAATTATTGTAAATGGTTAGATTAAAAAAATAACAATGTAGTTCAGTAAAGCTCAGGTGTAGTATCTCTGATTACAACAGAGGCTCAACCTTGCCAGAGTCCATCATGGCCCGCTCATCCATTCCAACCGCAGGCCTATAACCTATGGATAGAAGAGTAACAATTTTTTCATGTACCCCTTTAGGCTTTACTTTGGGCATCATTTTTTTTCTTTCTTTTTCTTTTCTTTTTTTTTTTTTTTTTTTGGTAGAACTGGAAATTGAATGCAGGACCTTGAACTTGCGAAGCAGGTACCACGCCACTGAGCTGTATCACCAGCCTAGGCATTACTCTTGAATAACAAATCCAAAACTTCCGTAGAGACTTCATGAAATCTCAAAAGTGAAGGGTCAGCCAAATAGCTCAGCGAATTAAAGTGCCTGCAAGCAGACACAGGGGCCAGGTGTTTGATCCCTGGGCCTGCAGTGCTGGCCCCATCCCCTGGGCAGGCTGAGATGGCAATTGAGCCTGGGCATGGTGGCGCACGCCTGTAATCCCAGCTCTTGGGAGGCTGTAAACGGGCAGGTTACTGCAAATCCAATCTAGTAGAGAGACTCTGTAGACCCTATAGACAGAATGGTGCTGGTCTTCCCTAAAATACAAAAAAAAAAAAAAAAAAAAAAGAAAGAAAGAAAGAAAGAAAGAAATCTCAAAAATGAGAAGAGTTATTACAGATATAATTTTGTAATTAAAGTATTCAAATAATATGATCAGAAAAAAATAAAAGTAATATCTAATGACTTAGAAAATGACATATAGGAGCAAATTAGTTCCAGAAAAACCATGGTATTGCTCAAAAGAATTCTCAATGTGATAAGCCATAAGGTATTATATTTATATTTCAGCAAATTGCTAACATTCCTTCCCTAATAATACTTGATGAATTGGTTAACCAATGAGGGGTATTATATAGAAGAAAATGAGTCCTCCTCAAAATATATTTTAAAAAGAGCTAAATGGTGACATATTGTTAAATAAATATATTAAAAGGAGATGATAAGTTTTTTTGTTTGTTTTTGGAGTTTTTTTTGCATGTAGTAAAAGGTGTACAAGGATTTACAGGGTCTCACTATGTAGATCGGACTCATGGTGATCCTCCTATTTTCAGCCTCCCAAGCACTGGGATTGCAGGTGTGCACCACCACACCCAGTCTCAATCGCCCTCTGAGGGCGCCCCCGGGGACGGGACAGGCACCACAGGCCCAGGGATCAAACCTAGCTGCTGCACTCTGCCTACGCAGGAGCGTTAGTCCAGAGCGTTAGTCTGCTGAACTATTAGGCCTGTCCTGTTTGTTTACTTAAAAATTAGAGGACATCTATATTAATGAAGACAGATGCCAATGTTGTATTAAATTATCAACACTAAGAAATATGTTAAAATGCGAATATGCCTAAAGAACTGGAAGTAGTTACGGGAATAGTGATAAAAACCAGACAGAGGTAAAGCTAGAGTAGCTGGGTAATGATTGAAAATCCACGATTTCGAGATGAACCTGAAGGTTCCTTAGGAGTTGTCGCAGATCACTGGATCTCTTCCCGGGTCATGACCCAGAGTAGGACTGCTGAGGGGCAGGCAGAATCCCCTGGACAAATGCTCTCCCGGCTTCCTGATAAACACAGAACATCTGGGGAAAGAGGTATATTTTGGTCCTCCCTGCCCTTTTGCTCCAGGGAAAAAGAAACAGGAGGGTGGAGCACCAGGGTGCTAAGGAATCTTTCCTGGCCCCCAGCAGCAGGGCTGATAGCAGGATGCCACAGCGATGTGCTGTCCATTCCTTTCTCTGCGCCACAGGCATTACAGTCCTCCCTGTTTACCTGGACTCAGGGAGCAAGTGGACAAAAAGCACAGCAGTAATCCTTGCTGTATATTGAAGCCAATGAGGCAGATAGATTTAACTCCCTTAGCCTAGCCAGAGAGGGCATGATGATGCCTGTGGATCGATGGTAGCCCCATCTGCCACAGTGTGCTGGGTGGTGATGGTAAGAAATAAAAATACTGAAGGCTGAAAGGAGGCAGTGATCTGTCTCTGGGCACCACCTCTCCACCCCAGAAGCCAACTAAGGAAACGCGGGAGCACTTTCAGTTTTTCAAAACAGAAGTCAAGAATAACTCAGATAACACAGCTCCTAGGGTGTATTGAGGAGAAAATTGGGTCATTCGAGCTACAGAAAGAAGAGTTTGCAAACAGATTACTGTGCGAGGGGCTCCAGTGATTAGAGGAGTAATAGTGTAACTCAAATTTTAAATTTTAGCTGGAGTATAGAGAGCTGTTTCCAATAGCTGGGCCTGCAGGATTGTGTGGTGGCTCTGTAAAAGACCAGGAAAGCAAAGTTAAATGAGACACTGAGCTTAGACAGCAACCTCGTGCCACCACCGTTCAGAAGAGAATCGCATTACCAGTTGGCATTTCTCTAATAGCTAAGATTTATGTTCTGTGTACGTTAAAGGGAGAGGTAATTTCAACCTAATAATTTCCAACTTTGAAGTTTCATTTCGTGTACACACTGTTAATTTGCAGACACTCTCAAGGGTTTGCATGCCATAATCAAGATTGCAGCATTCTGTAGCTTTTTCTTGGAAGAATAGTTAAATACAAAAAAAAAAAAAAAAAAAAAAACCTTCTCCATACCTTTTCAACATGTCACATTTTCAGTGCATTACAGAATCTAAACAAGCTCTAAAGATGAAAAAGACTGTACGCAACGCTGAAGTGTTACTATTATTGTGATGATGATGGTGATGTGGTCGAGAAGATGGACAAGGGCATTTCGGAATGAATGCATTATGAGTCACAGAGCTGCAACTGAAGACAGCTGGTTGATTGCTCCTTGAGAGAGTAGAGTTGAACAAGCCTGAATATGGGTGATCTCATTCAGCTTTATAAAACTAAACAGAGCACAGGCAGTTAGTTGAATAATGTATCTCCAAGGGAAAGACGAGTTAGTGTCATTTATCTCTGTTACAGTATATATCATCGTCTTGCTTATAAACTCCAGATAGGATTTCTGCTTCCAAAGGTCAGTTATCTTTAGTACTGTGACGTCACTCTTCAGTAACAGCATGCAAGCATACATCATTACTATTTTTTTACTTTAGTTATATTAATCACTTTCTTACTTTCACTGTGTACTGTTCTACTGTATTATCACCCTCTGTTGGTATTTTCATTTATCATTTCCTCCCCACCTCAAAAGTGAACAAAAAATGACTTAGAACATTGTCTTACATGTGTAAGCTTCATTGTTACTATAAAGGATACAGGAAAAATGTGAGCTAGAGACCTACAACTCAGAGGCTCAGTACACACACACAAAAAAAGAAATGTTACATAATCGTGTGAGATTAACTAGCAAGAAATGTCAAGGGTGTTATGTGGTTAATTATCAAATGAGCCACACCAAGCAAGAGAACTGGAGATTTAGGCAAGGAATCTGCAACGGCGTGTTGGTCCTACTGTAAGGGTTGTAATAATGAAGTGAGAATTTACCCCAAAGTCTTGTTACTAGAGAGGAGCAAGTCTAATGTTTCAGACCCAGGAAACACTGAGAAAAGTTAAGGGGTGAAAAGGAAGAGGTAGTCTCCTGAATTAGCACATTTGAAATAAAGACTGCATGAGAAATTTCTGGAAAAAAGAGCTAGGAAGATTGTTGGGGAAAGATTAGGACAAAGACTGGATCAACACTGCTAAGGTGAAATTTCATTCTGAATGCCTATGAAAGTAATGACTTGTGTCACATCTGATTCGTTAATGGATAAATAGATTTACTTCTAGTGGATGTTCCAAGCCTTGTGTTAACAGAGGTTATGAAACTGGCTCTGGGAAAATCTTTTAAGGTACAACTGGAAAGAGTGCTATGAATGTGGGCAGGTAAAGAAAGCATGTGGTAACATTCAATCATATGTCCCATCTTGCATAATCATATCTGATAATCTGAGCAACAGATTTGACGATAAAGATGGATAATATATCAATCATTGTTAATCAGTTATTCTTGTTTTGAAAATCTGTAACGTATGTATTGTTATATGTTACCCTGTTTCTGTCTTTATTTTTGTCTTTCTTGCTCTTGTTTTTACTCTTTAAAATAAAAAAAAATTATAATAAAAAAAAGAATTCATCCTAGCTACTTATCACCTAAGAACTATGGAGGCAAGTGGAGGATTTGACACAGAGGAACAACGAGACTAAAAGGATTTTAAAAATATTTATTATGCAAATATATTGAGTTTGCACTATAAGAAGAATAAAATGAAACAAACCTGCTAGGCATGATATAGGCCATCTTCATAAAATGTGGCAGGTGGCAACAGTGAAGGAAAAATAGTAGAAATAAATGACATGACAGTGAAGAAACTAATCAGACCTGATGGTTCTTCTCACCTGTGCGATGTGGGTAAGCGTGTGTCCAAGATGAACCCCTGGGTTGGGCTTGGGTGGTGGAGGAGCTTTGTCACAGAACACAGCTTTGTCAGATTGCTGCTGTCTGGAATTGTGGAAGCTAAGCCTGGGAGCCAACTGCAGTCCAGCCCCAGTGAGTAATACACTAAAGTGTTGTGGGTACAAACAGGAGGAAGATTTCGTTGGCAGACTTGAAAAGAAAACCCTGTCCAAGTTAATGTTAAATGATTCATTATAATTGTTGACAGCATTTGGTTAGTGATTTTTAAAAATTGGATTCATGATTTTCAGTGACTCTGAATAAGTAAATAACAACTACATTACACTTTCTGGACCAAAATGTATTACAAGGGTTGAGCATATAGCCCTAGAAGACAGAAACCATAGTGCTTTTGATAACAAACAATGTAGAAGAGGAAGCTCTGTGGAAACTTCTAAATTAAAGTTTCTACAAGAAAGGGAAACGTCCATTTGATCTCTGTTCAGAAGTGGACCATCTGAAAATGAAGCCTCTCATTACCAGACCATGCAGTTCTTTAAAATGTGATCTTACAAATCAGTGGGGTTTTATTAGGATGTGACACTTCAGGTGGCATTCAAGCTAACTTGGCCACCAAAATATGGCATTAGGGAGGGATGTATTAGGGAAGAATTGGCCAAGACACATTCACCAAGAAGAGCAGCGAAACGAGTTCTTCTTCCTCAGAAGCTGTCATTAACTGTGTCCTTAATCCAAAGTGTGTCTCACTTAGGCACAGCCAAGGTACAAAAAGCCATAGAGGGCCAGCCAGACAGCTCAGCGGATTGAAGCACCTGCTTAGGCAGACACAGGGGTCAGAGGTGCAATCCCCTGCCTGCTGTGCCAGCCCCGCCCCCAGGACACTCAGAGAGGGTGACTGAGATTGGGCGTGGTGATGCACGCCTGTAGTCCCAGTGCTTGGGCAGTTAAAAACAGGAGAATCACTACAAGTCGGATTTGTGTAGTGAGACCCTGTAGACCCTGCACTAAAAAAATACAAACAAAAGCCACAGAGATATTTAACAAAGACTTAGGCATTGGTACGTTTAAAATATTCCTGCGGTGTGTCTAAATTCATTTGGTTTATAAGAGCTTGTTTCAGGAGGAGTTGTCAGGAAAGGTACTTGTGTTAATACATATTCTGAGGTTAATTTGCTAACTTTTTAGAGATAGCTGTCAAGTGTTGGGATAGATATATGCCGTATGACATATGACTTAAAAGTCAAATCCCAAAAGAGACAACCTATTTCTCCAAATGCTTGGTGTACTAAGAATGGCATATTTATGACATAATCTAGCCTGGAAATGGATGAGCAAAGTATTACAACATAGAAGTTAGAAGTTAGTATTGTAACTAATTTTTAAAAACTAGCTATCTAAACTGGAGAATATGTCTCTGAATTTCCATGTTCCCAGCTATGAAATGCCAGATTAGGATGGATACTGCCTTACATAACTAAATTGTATAAAGTTTTATCATGTGCACTCTATCAAGGTAACCAAGTGGGCTCAAAAGAAACTCTTGAGCTATGGTTTTGAACTTTAACACCACAAGAACATCTGGAGCCACTGGATGAATGCTTTCTTTATGTTACTACATTCCTACACTGGCTGTCACACTAGGGAAAAGAATCTGAGAGGAATAATAAATGTCAGCTTGATTATAGATCCCTGGCAACCCCGGAGGATCAAGGTTAGCTACTTCAGAAGGTATGAAATTATATAGCCCTGCCCATTTCCTCCAAGACTCTTCAAAATAGTTCTGGCTCCCACGAGCACTTTCATGCCGTGCTGGCAAACACATAATCAGTACCTTACTTTGGAGATGATTTGGGCACTGGGAATCAGAGTGGAGCGTGTGTATGTCCCGTCTCCCAGCAAGCCGCCTTCTGTGAATTGCCCTAAGGAGATAACCACTCGGGTGTGAACCATTCAAGAATGTTCATGACAGGAAGGTTTAGAATTGTGAAAAATTGAGGATGAGCTAACATTTCAGAGATGGGCACGCTGAACAGTCACGCATCGTAGAGATGTATGTGAAGTGAAAAAGTATCTACAGCGTGTTACCAGTTGTCAAAAGGAGGTTAGAGACCAGCTTGGATAATATATCTGTGATGTAAAGTGTTATTTATACAATTCTATGAGTATAAAGGCATTGATAGACTGTCACAGTCTTAATTCATTTTTATTTTTAGTCCTTTTTTAGGACTTTTCTACAGTGATTAAATTTTTTTGAAAGCAATATCTTAAAATATTTCCTGGAATACGAAATTATTAAAAATTATAGTCCCTGAGTTGAAAGTGAACACAGAACAGTGACCGTTCCTTTTGGATTCTGTTTAAAATGTGGAATGACTTTTGTCCTAGAAATATCTTTACCACCAGGGGTTACCATGTCAGAAACAGTGTTTAAATGTATATTATGTCCTTACCACTGGTTCTTGTAGCTTGATAAGTTTTGTGTTTTATGATACCACTGCTCTAACTTTGAACATCTTTTTAAACTATTATGGGGCCGGAAAATAGCTCAGAGAATTAAAGTGCCTGCAAGCAAGTACAAGGGCAGGGGTTTCAATCCTTGGGGGCCTGCTGAGCCGCCCCGCCCCCAGGGCGCGCTGAGATGGTGATTAAGACTGGGCGTGGTGGTGCATGCCTGTAATCCCAGCTCTTGGGAGACTGTAAACAGTTGGATCACTACGAGTCCAATCTAGTAGTGAGGCCCTGAACACCCTATAGACCCTTCCCTAAAATATAAATAAATAAATAAGCTACTATGGTGTGCTCTTCCTGCAGTATCTTTGTGAGATAGTTCTTATGGCTCTCCAATATCTGAACTCAATATTCACTTTATGTATCCTTACAGGGATTAAAGAAACCCTTCCCCCTGCAGAAGTGAGTCATGTGAGATATGTGCTTTTCCAGCAGCCTTTGATACAAGGCATAGCCTCCCTGTTGGATAGTCCAGCTCTAATGGGACGACTAACACAAGAGAAGGTAAGGAAGACCATTCTCTCTTCCTCAGAATCAGGAACAGTGATGGTGGCTGAAAGTGCTGTGTGTCCAAATGCCCCACGTTGATCTCGTTGGTGGAAGTGGTTATTTCTATGTCCCTCTATAAAGATCGTTTAGGAGGTTGGTTCTGGAAGCTAAGCTTTGACTTGGTTTTCTAGCTTTCCTACTAACTGAGCTACCAAGAATACCTGTAGCTTTATTTTCTTCACAATTCTGTAGTCCGTTTCCAGCGAGAACTCTACCTGATACACCCAGGGTCCTCTGTTCCTACCATCTGTCCCAAGGACACTTATACCTCATCTTTGCCTTTCCCTGACACTGTGGAGGAGGCATCCTCTGTCCCGGGAGGAGTAAGGCCTGTGGTGCCATCTGTCACATCTCCTCACCTGACGTCTTCTCTCATCTGCTTCTGCACCTTCTCCTTTTCTAGGCTGTCTCCCTCCTGCACTCAGATGGGCTCATGGATCTGCCCTCTTTGAAAAGGAAGTCTTGCCTTCTGCCACAATCTCAGGGAATGCTGAGCCTCTGATCTCAGTTACCGAATGTTCTAGTAGGGTTGCCTGTACATCATTTCCACGTCTTCACCTCTGATTCATTTTCTGTGTCTCTCTTTTGTGGCTTCTCCCCTCATCACCCCCAGGGATGTACTCTGACTCTCCAAACATCTGATGTCTGGAACTTCACCCGTGCAACACAACTCTCACTTTTCACTATCTCTTGAAATATTGTTGTCCTTCTTGTCATTCTCCTCCCTGTTCTGGGTTTCTTCCTCCACACTGGCTATTCTTCCACAATCTCCTTTACTACCTGAGAAGAAATTTCTGTGTCTCAGTTGCCTCTGTAGTCTCATTTCATCTTTTCTATAATCTGTTGGTAGACAGCACGAAGTATTTCTATGGCTTCAGATGCCATTTTGCCACAGTGCGGGGTATGTGTGTGTGTGTGTGTGTGTGTGTGTGTGTGTGTGTGCATGCACGCGTGCATGTGTACATGTGAGCAAATAATTCTATACCACGAGCTCTACACGTGTATCTCCAAGTTGATATTTCCTCTTGAATATTGCATTTCTCCAGTGAAGTATATTTCTTCTCTCATCTTTTCCATTCCACTGAATGGTGACGTGCTCACCGTTTTCTCATGCCAGTGTGCCAGAAGGCATCCGCAGGCCCTCCTTTTCTTTTGTTTCTCACATCCAGCCCACCAGAAATATCACCAACTCTGTGAGCAAATTGTCTCTCGAGTTCTCACTGTTTGCTACATTCAGCAGCACTGCCCTGATCTCTTAGCTGACTATTGCAGTAGCCTTGTAATAACTAACTCAAAAGGCTTTTCCTCTTAGATTTTGAACTCTGTGAGAAAGAGTTTGGGCCAGTCTTGAATTTCTCTCATTTCAATGCCTAACACAGGAGATGATTGAAAAATACATTATACTTCCCTCCACCCCACGAACCAGGGATTGAACTTAGGCTCTTGCACTTGCCAGGCAAGTGCTTATTCTACTGAGCTATGTCCCCGGCCCCTACACCATATGTTTAAATACAAAGAATTTATTACAATACAAAAAAATACACTGACATTAACACCCTTCAGAATATCCCCCCTCACTTCAAATGTATGTAACCTATCATTCCTGATACTTTCTCATGCATCCTGACAGTCCTAACTTGAAGTGTCTTTAATCACACTGTCCAGGCTGCCTCAGTGTCCTGTGTTGACTCAAAATATTTACCTTTCATGGCAATATTTTGACCTCATGGAAAAGCCAAGTCCACATGATACCAGATCTAGTAAATGAGGTGGTTGATAACACCCTATAAGATTTTTAAGAATCTATCTTCCGGTTGGCCAGCTCTAGGCAACAGCATCCACCATATTTTTTATCACATCTCAAAAAGACATAAAAGAAGACATGCAGAACTGCTTCAGAAAGTAGCAAGAAAGGTGGCATAGGTGCATTTGAAGTAGGGGGATTTTTGAGAGGCATTAATGGAAATGAGTCTCTCATGGCATGTTTTTAAAATTCAAACATTCCCCATAATTTGAAACTGCCCTTTGTACACAGTAGGTGGTCAGGAACTATTTTTGAATGAAAAAAAAAAAAAAAACAGTCAATTGATTAGAATCAGCTGGTAGCTAGTTGAACACTATCTTACTCTGGAAAGCTGAAGAAAACTCAGCAGATGGTGATATGAATTGGATGGGTATACTTTACAAATAAAATTAAAATCCCTATTGTCACAGCTGCCAAGAAAAAATCTTGAATGGTAAAATCAAACATTCAAAATAGGTGAATGGAGAGGGTCATGTGTGGTAGCAACATTGTAATTGCTCTGAGCTGTCTAAATTGGTCTTGTTTAAAATAATTTAATACAGGGAACAATAACTGATAGCCTGATTAATTTTACAAACATTAATTAAGCATCTACGTATATGCTAGATACTTTTATAAATGTAGTGTTAGATCAAACAGAAAAATGTCATGCACTTATGAACCTTATTTTTAATTAAGGAAACAGATAATAAGCAAAACTCAAAGTGCAGCAGAAAATGAACCCCCCCAATACTTCAGTTTCTTAGTTGCCCAGGGAATAGTTCCTGTTCCAATTCTAGTTGCTTTTGTCTCCTAGAAACGGCTGGTCACTATGATGCATAGTGAATCACTGTGAGCACTCTGTAAGACAAAGCCCTAGACCACCCGAGACGAGGGCCCAGTCTTCTGGAAAGGCTCTGGATCGGTGCTGCCCATCAGTGTGAGTAAATCTGCCTCCAAAACCGGGGCCTTGTTTCAGCGTTTCGGTTTGCAGTGGCAATAATACATCATAGAGTGGCAAACATGGAGGACAAAGAACCAAACAGAGAAGGAGGATGTAAAGTATAGAGTGGAACTTATCAGCCTTTGGGTGCCAGGCCAGGGCAGGCCTCCCGGAGGAACCAACCAACTTTTAGCTAAATGTTGGAGTCAGTGAGGGACAGGTGTGGGAGAGTCACAGCAAGCGTTCCCGGCAGAAGGCAGAGCAAGAGCGATGACTCTGAGGAGAGATGGCATTGATATACTTGAAGAGTATGGAGGCAGCTTGTGGTGTGAGTGGAGTGCAGACGGCCATGTAACTGAAGGGCGGAGGGTGGGTTGGGTGGGGCTCCTTCTAGAAGAGCCCCACGGAGGGCCTTGATCGCCCACAGAATGATGTGGGAGAGCATTAGAGGATTTGGGCAGAAATGGGGGACAAAGTCTTGCTCCCGTGTAAAGGGAGTCATGGAGCACAATTCCCAGTGGTTGGCCTCTGCTGTCAATGTCTGCCTTCTGTCTCTGTGTTAAGGGGACAGACAAAAACCAGGCTCAAAACGATAGAACTCGAGTGAGTCTACATGACAACGCCATGGTTAAAGGCCTTCTGATACTTATATGACTTCTGATATTTAGGGCAAAATATTTATATTTAAATATAATGTAATATATTATAAAATACAATATTTTTAAAACATAATACTTCGTAGTTTCATATTACATGTGATTTTCTGAGACAAGACCCAACTGGAAGCAGTAACATATAAAATATTATACCTATATAATATTTTCCAAGTATAATACTTTGACCCAATATGAAAATTAAAGAAAATTTATCAAAGATGTGACATAAGTGCTCAAGAGCACTTGCAATAATTATGTTGATTTATTGCAGAATAATTTCTTCTAAATTAGCCAAGCACGTTAGTGTAAAAGCCTGTAATCCACCCACTCTGGAGGGTGAGACCCGAGGATTCCTGTGAGTTTGAGGCCAGTGTGGACTATAGAGTGAGTTCAAGGTCAGCCTGAACTATATAGCGAGACCCTGTCTCAAAAACTGAGCTCTGCAAAATAAACACAATAAATGCTGCTTAGCGGATACTATTCCTAAACTAGTGATCTATACTTGTGTCACAAAAGGTAAAATGCAATATAAAATATCTTATAATTTCTTAGATGCCATTTTGCCACAGTGCGGGGTATGTGTGTGTGTGTGTGTGTGTGTGTGTGTGTGTGTGTGGTAGCAGGGATCAAACTCAGGACCTTGTACTGCCACTCATGTTATCTGGGGCAGGCAATTTATTTTCTCTAGCTCAGTTTCCTTGTCTTTAAGATGGGAGTAATAACTCCCACAGAGTTATTTCAAGCTAAGAGATGGCGCACACAAAGCACTAAACACAGTGCCCTACATGAATGCTCTACAATCGTAATTAGTTTTGTTACTATTATTTCAGTTACTGATTTTGAAGTTGTATTTAAAAGGAAACAGCTAGGTGTGGCAGGTTTACAGCTGTAATCCCAGCACTCTGAGATGGAGGTCAGGGTGTCGGGGAAGATACTGAGTTCAGGACCAGCCTAGGGAGCTGAGTAACTGTAGAGACTGTTTCAAAATAAGAAGTCACACAGGCTGGGGTTGTAGCCCAGTGCAAAGACCGTGGGTTCCATTCCCAGACTCTCTCTGTCTCTATCTTTCTCTGTCTCGCTCTGTTTCTCTCTGTCTCTCTGTCTCTGTCTCTGTCTCTCTCTCTCTCTCTCTCTCTCTCTCTCTCTCTCTCTCTCTCTCTCTCACACACACACACACACACACACACTGAGGAACAATTATATGCAGGACTTTTTAAGGACTCTTTTATCTTTACAATTCCATGGTCTACAGTAAGGCACGGTTACTTTCTGCCGCTCCTTGTGGTTTTACTTTTTTAATAAATAATATTCCATGGACACAGTGAAAATATGTATTACAATGAAAGTCAGAATAATCCAACTATTTTATTAGTTTAACTGATTTTCCAGATTCCATAACGTTCAGAGTCTGTACCTCCTTTGTTTCAGTGTCTCACTCATTATTAGAGAGTAACTGAGTTTTAATATGTGCTGTGTTTAGGGATAAATGTAAAATAGACACCACCAAAGCCATGCTGTGACAGTGCCGCGAGTCATAATGAAGTACACCATAGCTTGGCATTTGATCACCAGTACAACTGATAACAGAGACATCAGGAAGATTGAGTTTCCTGAGGTCTCCTCAGGGCTGCAGGCCAACCATATTCTAGATCCTGAAGCTCTCCCACGCATGATGCACACACCCACATCACTTGTCCACTTAGGGTAACACCAAATATTGAAATCTTTGGCAATGAATAGATTTTAACCTGGCTCCTCATTGTTTTATGGCTACTAATTACTGCCCGTGAAATCTCCATTTTCACCCATGGACTTGAATTCCTTGATCATCCTTTGATGGTACCCTATGAATGTCAAAGGCTTATCAACACGGTCTGATACGAATTTCCTGCAGTTATTCCTTCACTTGCCTAGGATGATTTTGAGTGGTATTGTGAAACACGAAAACAAAATCCCCAAAACAAAAGTAGAAAACCTTCACTTAGTAAATGAACGCAATAATAACAATTCCTCCTGAGGCCAGGAATATGGATAGCTTAAGACTGTCCAGTAAAACTGCCCATTGAAACCAAAGAATGGACATTCTGGAGCAAGGGAGAGCACAAGCTACCCCAGGAGTGGTGTTACTCTCCACAGTGTTGGTGCAATTTGTGTCTTTTGTGTAGATTTCTTGTATTTTTTAAAGTAGCTTCCTGTAACTTCTTATCTTATTTGAAGGTGAATTTTCTGTTGGCTAATGTCAAAACTTGCATTTCGCCAGGTCTGGCAAGTAAGATCAGACATTATTTTGTGCAGTCAATGTCATTTTTGATAAAAAATCTTGAGAATCTATTTGTTTGAACTACGTATTACTGGCTAGAGAACAATTATCAGCTTTTTTAAAGTTGTATGACTTTGTAGTTCTGTATAGCAGTATGTATGTAATAATTAAAACTAAAGTGTGGTGTATTCTTTTGGATTCAATTCACCCAGACTTCAACCAGTACCAAGGGACATAACTGAGACTTCTGATGCTAGGCCTTCCTTAGGGTATGGGGTCAGAGTCGGAATCCCCGCAGCACTGCAGAGCCCAGGGTCTGCCTCTGCACGTCTCTACTCTGCTCCCTCAGTGTTGGCTTGGCTTTGCTGTGTCTGTCCAATGTTCCAAGAGCTGCAAGAGCTCCCCCACTGAATCACCCTACCTCCAACAGCACCAGAGTAAGAAATTTGGCTTCTTCACTAGTGGCCCCCTGTGCCTTTGGGTTCAGGATTGTGTCGAGATCCCAAGTTCTGTCCTCAGATGGGTGGAGTCAGGGGCTTGCTTCCCCCGCTGTGGGCCTTCCTCATGTGGGAAGCAGAGCACTGTTGCCAAGAAGGGACAGCAGGTGCTGGTGGCCCAGAACCAGTGAGCACATCCCGCAAGCAGACACGCACATGTCCCTCATTCAGGACTGCATGGTTAAATGTCAAGCTAAAACCAGAGGTTCACCACTCAATTCTGTCACCAGAAGAAAAGTATCATGAAACAGGATTGTGTGTGTGTGTGTGTGTGTGTGTGTGTGTGTGTGTGTGTGTGGTAGCAGGGATCAAACTCAGGACCTTGTACTTGCCAGGCAAGCACTTATTCCACTGAGCTGTCTACCTAGTCCTGGAAAAGGATTTAGACCCTTGACTTAGTTAGTTCTACACACGACTGCATTTGTGATGGTGGCTTTATTATTGTAGATAGCTCAATGTCCTTCTAAATGACAGCAGCACTGACAAGTGTCTCACTGAGTGTCTATTAAGATGAGATGAATTAATAGATGGGAAACACAACAAAACATGACACAGCAAACATGTGTCATGGCTATTATTGTTATGTGTGTCTTTGACTATATGAGCCACTTGCTGTCTAAACCTCAGACTCCTTATTTGTAAAATGAGAGGCAGTGTCTACATTCCGACATACAGTCAATGTTCCAGAGTCGTATGCTTTCATAAGCATCTGGATGATTCCAGTCATCTAAGATTGTCCTTCCTGTGGAGACTTTGAAGAAGGAGTCCTGAAACACAGCATGAAGCAGCTAAATTCCACCATGACCTCACTAGAAATTATATAACTTTCTTTTGTAATGTGCTGAATGAGAAATGAACCAAACTGCCAAAAATATGCTTCAAAAATTCCTACCTGTTAGAGTAGCTTGTCACTGGGAAGTGAAAATAAACAAAAACAAAACAAAAAGCTGCGCCCTAACTTTGACTGCTACTCAGTCAACAGTGCCATGCTGACTGTGGAAGGAACAAGGGAGCAGGTCTTTATTATTTTTCCTAAGGCCATGTCCGTCATAGAGTAGTATCCTACTAAATAGCACATTCTACGTAGTAGGGTTGACAACTGAGCTATCAACTGTCGATGATAATTTGACCTTTGATAGTGCAGTCCAGAGAGTTATGTAAGCTGTTGAGCTGTATCACACAGAAGGAACCATCTCTAGGTGGCTAGTTCCTGTGCATTTTGACTTCTTTAGTCTAAAGTAGGATTTCCTTTATTCATGTAAAATAAGATCAAGATATGAAGTGATGTGCTGTTTATAATTTTAAATAAAATGAGATTTGATGTATCTTTCCTTTGTACTAGGATTCTAACAGCAATGTGTGACACTGTTGGTGCAGTGGCTGCATTCTTTATGCTTCAAGAAGTAGATAACAGAGAGGCACTATCTGTTGTGTAGAGGCTGTCCGTATGCACATGAAAATGTATATATAGTATATATTATTTATATTATATATTTTATGTAATGGCTTGTTATGTGATTGCATGTGAATTTTGGATGTAAATTGTTCAAGAATTTTCTTAAGACTGCTCTTAAAAAAGGAGTGCGGGACTATTTCAAACAAATTGAGTAGTGCTATTAGAAAAATAAAGCAAACTAGCGGGAAACATGATCACTATTACTTTTAATACAGAGGCAGCTGCATGATCACATACCAGTGGTATATGGGCACTGACATGCTTCTTATCCAAAATCCTCACGTATCCTTGGGAAGGATGGAAACTGAGACATCTCTGAGGTTCTCCATCTCTCACTTGTGAAATTCTCAATGCTCAAGAAATTCTCTTTATTCCCAGATGTATTATCTTGTTTATTTTGCTGCCTTAATTAGCTTTGAACTGTGAATGTCCGTGCATCTCTTTCCAGACAGAGCTATCTCCGGAGTCTAGACTGCAGCAAATTGGAACAATTGCCCAGGGCTCCGCTACACGGGGAAACCCTGGAGTAAAGCTACTTGCTTTGGCACATGTGTGGACGCAGGCTACGGAGTGAGGATGAAAGGACGGGAGTTAAAACCATAGAGTGCCATTATCAAAAACCATGACTGCGTCCTCAGAGAAACCCTTACCCTAACTTTTTCCTGTGTCTTGTAAAAGTAACAACTCCAGGGCCCCACATGCTGTGAACCCACTCTCAAGGATCCCCCCGTACCTTAAGCAACTCATGTGTTAACAGGAATTTATGTCTCTACACATTCATTCAACTAACCTTTTTCAAGGCCTAAGTTTTTAACCTTCCCACTTGTATTGTGTGACTCAGTATGTGTCACAGTCTGACGATCACTGTCTTACACCCCAGTGAACAACAGATCCATATGATGGGTTTATTAAAACTGTGTTTTCCGGCCCCACCTCCAGAGATGCACATTCAGCTATAGGTGAGGCCTTGATACTTGTGTTTTTAGAAAACATTCATGCCAGTTTATGAGGCATTTAACTAGATAAAAATCCTTAACTTAGCTGCAATGTCTGTTTATTTATCACTGAAGTGCCCAATGCTGAAAATAGTGTCCAGCATACAATAGTTACTCACTACATAATTGTTTATTGAATTTTACTGTAAAGACTACTCCACAGTATGAAGTTGATTTCACTAAAAGCCCTTCTGTACCAGTCATGGTCCAAGAAGATAGCACAGGGCATACTCATGGGATACTCCAGGGGGCTTGAAGGAAAAGATCATCATAAAATGATGGGCAGGGCTAAAGAAGCCAGAAAAGAAGAAGGCAAACCACTCAGGTCAAGCAATAGCTAGAAGAGCTGTCACCCTTAGGAGTAAGGTCACAGGTGAGGGTCTTATTCCCAAAGCCCTCTGAATGTACAGCCCTGTTGGAGGGGCTGCCTACCAGGGCCAGCCAGGGCAGTAAGTCGCTGATTGTCTTCCTGGTCTTGGATGTAATGACGTCATTGGTGAAACCCAATCAGAATCCAGAGAGCAAGGAGCCTGAATGATTAGTATCTCAAGGCATGGAGCAGGCGGACATGGAGAGTGGTTTCCTTCCAGAAACTGTCAGTCTACTGCCTTCCACTCATTGTGTAGTTATTAATGAGCAAAATGACTGCAAAACAATGGCTAGCACTTATCATTTGATCTCTTAGCTTTGTCTCTGGGACTGCATAACTACCAGCTCCTTTCAGCTAGCCTGGCTGTGCTGAGGGTCAGCCAACTGTGTGAACATCAGGGCAGAACGGTGACTACATAGAAACGTTCATTCTTCAGACAGCTGCACATTTCTAAACATGTGCACAAGTGTGCATGTGTAAACATGTGCTGACACGCATCCATACGTGAGATCCACAGGACAGTGTGGAATGCCCTCCTGGACCCTGAACCTTTGGAAATTTACCACTAATGAAATATTGGGGTCTTTGAATAACTTTTTAACATCTGTAAAATGCAATAACTGTGGATAGACTGATTCATGCTAAAATAATTCAATATATTAATGTTAAACAGCATAAGGAAAAATGTTACTGATGTTCAAAGAGATTGCATCTCTGTATCAATTTTGTAGTTTTCTTTGCTTACACTTCTGGCTTCTACAATGATGAAAAACCCATTCCTATATAAAAGTTCTCAGCTTCCAGCCTCGTTCTTCTAACCCGATGTTTTAATGCGTAAGATTTAGTTAAAAATCATTTAATTCCCTATTTTTAGAGCAACATGGAATTATGAACCAAAACTTAATGATAATGAGGACAATATTGCAGAGGAAGACACACATCTTCTCTGATACATTGCCAAAAATATGCTGCTGGGATGGGGACCACCCAGAAGCTTCAGTTGGCACATGATGCATCAGCCCATATGTATTAAAAAGAAAGGAAAAAGAGGAAAGAAGAAAGGGAGGAATGAAAAAAGAGGGAAAATGAACTACGTGGATCATTGTTAGTTCAATAACATGTTCCTGAGTAAAATTTAAAGAGGTGGTTCTAAACTCCAAATTCTGTTTACTGGATGCTGCAGAGTATGACCGCATGGTCTTCAGCCCTCAATATCTTAGAGTTTGACGGGGTAGGCGTTTGAATCAACCAGCAGCATCCCTCAAGGTAGGCACTATGCTGAATTCCTGGCTAGAGATAGAAGCAAGTTCTCTAGACATTCGGTTCTTGCACCCATTCTGCTTTGGAATTTGGGGAAGGCATCATGCTAAGATTTGAATTTGAGTTGGGCCTCAGAAGAGAAAAGGACATTCAGATTGAGGGCTGGCAGGAGAGGTCCTTCCAAGGGAGGTGGGTGCATGTAAGGCAAGCACTCTGGAAGAACCATGTGTCCAGGGAAAGGCAGGTCAGTCAGTGGGTCAGCAGGGTGTGAAAGAACACATAAAGGACACTAGAGAACCGATTTGGACTAGGTCTTGGGAGGACTTGAAGACCAGGTACACTTCGGGGTTATTCCCTGGGCAGGGAGAGTCACTGGAGTATTTGGCATCAGGGAATAGAAAATACAGAAGAGAGAAGACATTATCTGCTAGCTTTCTTGTCTGCTGGGTGGAAGAAGAGTACAGTGCAGCAGTTGCTGACTGAGCTGTCTCAGGAAACACAATGACTTCTGAATTTGGGAAGGGTTTCTGTCGATGAAAGAGAGGGGGAAACAAGTAGGGAAGCCCTTTGAAGAGGTATAATGGGAGGGTGGGTTAATCTGTAGGATGGAGGCCTGGGGGGGAAGGGACTGCCCAAGATGTCCAAAGGCTGAGGTTTCTGGCATGGGTGACTCATGTCTTGGGCGGAGATGAGACTGGTCCACTTCCTTCCTCCTTCCATTTTGTTTCTCTTTACAGCCCCTCCCCCCAGTTGTGATAGTAGACATATCAAGTTGGAATTTCTGGTGGAAAATTCTAGTCTGAAATTGTAAAGTTCATTCCTGAGCTTGATTATATACAACTGAAAGTTAATTGCATAGAGTTTAGAGTAAGTAGTATATGGGATGGGGGTTAGCAGAAGTTGGTGAAGCAGAGGGAAGAAATATGGACAAAAATCAAAAACACCCTTCCATGATCAGATAAAGGCTGAGTTGGATCTGGGTTATTTTTGATGCAAGTTTTCTCTTATGGTTATTTGAGGGGAGGGAGTCAGTTCTGCCATCACCTGTAGTGGCTTGATTAGAAAACAGTACTGAGTGATCTCATTTGTTTTTACTTTCAAGCCAGTGGTTAGCACCTAGTTGGACAGTCATTAGACCTAATGAAAACAAAAGAATTGATATTTTCATCATGGAGCGCTCTCATCAAGAAGTGTGTGTGTGTGTGTGTGTGTGTGTGTGTGTGTGTGTGTCTGCACCTCAGACATTTGTTTCCCTTTTTAATTAAATAAAGCCCATGTTTGCTGGCTTTTAGGGTGGGCTGCACGGCCCATCTGTTTAACTAGGCATTTGCCTGATATTGCAGGGGGAGGATTGGCAAGTGAGGGTGTGAATTTGAATACCAGATACGGGCTATTTAAAGCTGAATTTTGTCTTTAATAAATTCACCCAGAGGTGTTCAGCAATAGGTAGTTAGTAAAATGATCATAATTTGTGCAGAAGAGTATTTTCTTAAAGGTTGAGTACTCTGTGATTGGAGGGAGAAATAGGCCCCATGAAGTTCATCTGTGTTAATGTTTCAATTTCTTCAGTTCCCACCACCATGGAGGGTAGAGTACTTAGATAATTGCTTTTGGTGTACTGAAAGGGAAACGGATCTTCCATTTCTTATGATGCAGAACTGTCTGAAGAGCAAATAATACATAAATACTTTTCATGATAGGATGTGTAAGAGCAGTCTGTACCCAGGATCAAGGCTTATCAATCTTTGAGGTTTCTAAAAGGAATTGCAATTTATGACGAGTCAGAGTAAACAGTTGGATTACATTCTGAAGTGCGTGTCCCATCAGGTAAAATCATTGTGATTACAGGCATTGGAGCTGTAACTCAGTTCTGTGGTAAGAGGTTGAAAATGTAAAACAAGTATGATTGTGCTTACTGGCTAATCCCTCTCTGTATCTCTGCTGAATAAACTACAAAGAAAGAGGGAAGAAAGAAGGTTTAAATAAGAAGACAAAATATAGTATGTCATGTTGATAAAGAAGAAGCACTTATACAGCTTGAGGTCCAGTCATGAGAAAATATCCCAGAATTGGGCCATTATGAAAGATTGCAAAGAAGTTATTACTTGAAATTTGCTGCTTTTGTTTGCCTTTTTTTTTTTTTTAAAGTCTGAGCTAGGTTCTTTATTTTCTGATGCTAAAAGCTCAGGTTTTCATTTTAACACCCAGGCTCTATTGTTCAGAACTGTGTTGTTTTTAAAAAAGCAAAAGAAGAGAATGGTTTTAAGAGTTTTGCATGTGTTTGACAGCAGAAGATAATAAACATAAATAAATCTTTAATATTTCCCCTAATTTGGTTTGTGCCATGCAAATGTCAGGACTAGAAAAACAAATCAACAAACATTTGAAGGAAAACAATATACATAACTTATTGCATATATTAAAAACAACTGTCAAACAATTATGACCTCATGTATTGGTTGCTTGTTTCGAAATATTCCTACTAGAGTTAAAAAATGCCATGAGGGCCTTTGAGCTTGAACATATTGTGTCAATCAGGAGCATATGTAATATATCTAAAGCATGAGGTAAAAATTTTCTTCATAAATTATCTCATAAATAAATAAGTAATTTGCTTGAAAAAGTTTACAAAAATATTTGTGCTTTTATTAAGTTCTCGACAGATCTTTTGTGGCCCATGGAAATGGGTTCATACAGACCACATCCTGATCTGCTGTGTCCTGACTTAAAATGCAAATCATAACATGAAGACATTCTTCATCTCTCAGGCTAACTTCAGCAAAATCGAGTCCGTGAAACTTCATTCATTAAATTTTTAAGTGAGCATGAATTTGTTGGCTCCAGTACCTGAAGTGTAACTTTATCCTTTCAATTAAAGGACGTAATTCACCCTTAGACCTTTGGCTTTAATTTTTCATATAACATATAATTTTGGGTACTTAATGGTCAGATTTTGTATTATTACAGGTGGAAAAACACCAGCCGCTCTCAAGGGTTTTGTGCTTGCAAAAGCATGTAATTTAATTTTTTTTGAACCAATTTAATCAATGATTATTTCATGTGAGTAAATTTACACTCTTGACGATTGCCTTAGACTCCAGGGCCACTGTGAGGGGGATCACTTCCCCTTTTAAAATGTCATTTAAATCTTGGGGAGCAGCAGGAGATTATGGGCCTAATCCTTGTGATAAATTGTACTATTTAACTTTACTAAGATGCTCTAGCAGCAGATTTTATCAGTCAGATACCAGCTTTAGAAGTTTTAGGTGGCATTAACCCTTTAAATACAATCTGGCTACTCGGATACATATTTCAAAATTTATTTGACCTAATATTTTTCAGTGTGTCATGGCCAAGGAATGTTTCATTCCAACCCTTATTATTTTTCTGAATAAAAATGCTTCTTGCTGTGCCGTGCAGATTTCCATAAAAGTCAGTGTATTAATGTGTGCCTTAAAAAAGAAAATTAAAAGGTCTATTTAATATTAGAATATGTTTTAGAGGGGAAATCGGTGGTGGACAGTGTTAAATAACTCTAGTGTGGAAAGGCCTGTATTTAAACAGGGATACTTTTTAGACGGGAAATCGGTGGTGGACACTGTGAAACAACTCCAGCGTGGTCATTACCATGCTTGAGAGTCATTGAAGATCTATCTGTTAATTCTCTCTGCATGCAGAGCTATATATAAATCTGCTCTCAACTAATTTAAATTGATGATAACACAAGAATAACTATGCATATGAGGTTCACTGTCTTCTCCCTCCTTTAGGGAATATATTGTTTGCCTCATTGCGAAACTGTATTTTGAGTAGTCTTTCACCTGACTAGTTTTTCTATTGCAAAAGAGTTACTGCTTTTCTGTTCATAAAGAGTGCATGCCACATACGACCAAAAAACTTCTGGAATAAATGTGTCACACGAAGAAATGTATCTGCATAGTTATACTAAATAAAAATAAAGATCTTAGAGAAAAAGGAAGAAAAATTAAGGACACGTATTTCAGTCTTACATTTTTATATGACTGCTTTTTTTCATTTCTGATAATAGTATGTTTCCAAAACATACTCATTTCCAGAAAGATGCAAAAATCATTTAGTGGAAAGTATTTTGGAGGAAAGCACCTCATCTTCAGCTCGCAGATTCATGATTGTACCTCTCTAAAATTCTAATTTTAATCATTTTGTAGTTTAGAGAAGGAAGATGTTTCTCCTTTTAGCACAAAATTAGTTGAAACCGACTACTTCTACCCCTGTCACCCCCCCAAACACTCCGAGAGCCACCCCTCTGAAGAAAATGAAGTCTAAAGCCCAAGAACTCTTTAGTTGTGATGTTTCATGCATTGTCTTTAGAAGTTAAAAAAAAAAAAAAAAGAAAGAAAAAAAGAAAAAGAAAAAACAAACAAACAAACAAACAAAAAAAAAACAAACAAACCCAAACCAAAAACCACCTCATTACTGTGAACTTTGCGTGGAGGCAGTTTCTCCCAGCAAAGGGCATCTTTGGAGAGACGAAGTAGCAGCGCGTGGAGCCTAACTCTGAGTTACCCTCCCGCCCCTGCAGCCCTGCGGGCACGTTTGCATAAGGGGGTACCCGGAGGGTCCCACTTCATCTGCCTTGTGCACCCCCAAGAGCCCCTCCCGAGCGGCGTCCCCAGCTCAGCCCGGCCGCCCCGGGCACCCCGGCCGCCCCCGACTCGGCTCCCGCCGCGTCGCAGCCCGGGGCCGCTG
>NW_004524755.1:800806-839255 GCF_000260255.1 Octodon degus | reverse complement strand
CGCTTTAAGGCGCTGGTCGGGGTGGCGCTCTCCTCCGCGAAGGCTCCTTTGATATTAATAGTGTTGGTGTCTTGAAACTGACGTCATGCGCCGAGACGGAGGTCCTGACAAGCGATAACATTTCTGATAAAGCCCCGATCTCGCTGCCAGCGCCGGCCGCCTCCTTTTGGGGCGCTGATCGTTCGGGGCTGCAGACCTCGCGTCCTCTCCGATCGCGCTCTCGCCTTGTGATTTATTATTTTTTTTAAACAAAACCCAGCCCCCCCGCGTCCCTCCCCCGCCGACCCGGCTCGTCCTCGCTGTTTCCTTTCCTTTCTCGCGCTCTCTTTTCCCCGAGGGGGCAGGGCCGGGGGGGGGGGCAGGAAAAGACCTTTTCTCCCCAATAATCCAAGATCAACTCCGCGGACCACAGAGGACGGTTCATGGCTCTGGCCGCCGCGCCACCATCTTCCGGACTGGCGAGGGTGTTCGTGACGATTGATCAACAGGTAAGGAGGGGAAACCGGGTCGGGACCGGACCGGTACCGGGACCCGGGCCGCGCGACGCCGGCGCTGCGCCCGCGCGGGTGCGCAGAATGTGGGCGATCGCGGCGAGCGGGGAGCCCTGGGAATTAAAAGTGACTTTCTTGAAAGAAAAAAAAAAAAAAAAGCCCTGAGCACAGAGGGAGACGAGGGAGTGTGTGTGTGTGTGTGTGTGTGTGTGTGTGTGTGTGTGCAGAAAGCAAAGCGCAGCCTTCTCGGGTTTCACATGCATTTTCTTTCTTCCTTTTTTGCGCGTGATTTCTTTCTTTCTTCCCTGCGCCCCCGTCCCCCCACCCTCCGTCCCACCCCCTCACCCGCTCTCTCCGCCTGGGTTAGGGTGCTGGGGTCCCGGGCATCGGAACCCTTGCAAACCGGCGACTTGCAACTGGCTGCAGTAGCCCCTTGGAGTCAGTGAGGGTCAAGTTCAGCCGCCGGGGAAGAGGAAAAACAAATCCCCGTTGGCCAAAAAAAGAAGTTTCAGGCCGGTGCCCCCCTCCTCGCTGTCTGCGCGCCGGCGAGCGCGACTCCCCTCGGGCTCAGGCAGGAGCTGGGATTCTCGGGGCCCCGCCGCCGCGGCCGCGCGAGTTTTCTGGGGGCTCCTGGCGAGCAGGGAGCACGCTGCGCAGCGGCATGCACAGGAGTAAGTCGGGCGAACTTGAAAGGGTCGGGAGGGTCCCTCCAGAGGGAGAGCCCTGCGTGGGGTGCCCTAAGTGCGAAAAACTGCACCACGCTGGCTCTGGCTCGGAAGAGTTTGCAAAGCCTGGCTTGAAACTTTTGTGTTTTTTCTTTCCCCGTAAAGGCCCAGCTGGACTGCGGGAGGAGGGTGTCGCATCCGCTGGTGCACCCTCGTCCCAGCGGGTCGGGGCAGCCCGGTGGCTCTGGGGTCGGTGCCATGTGGCAGGGCCTTGCAGTCGGGCGCTTCCGTGGGGGCAGAAAAGGGCAGGCGTCCTCTGCGCCACTGTGGATGCCCGTGTGTCGCATGGGCCTGGGACCCTGGCGGGTGACTAAGCGCCGGACAGCGGTGGGACAGCCCGGAGGAGAGGCGCTGTGCCTACCCTCTAGTTCCTGTTTGGGCTGTAGACTCCAAAATGCTTCTTCGAAGAGGCCAAGGCAAACACCATAGTCTCTCCAAATAACTCCAGGATTATAGGACCCCATGAATAATTTGAGGGTGAGGCCTAGGTGGGGGCTGTTTGAAGTGCAAAGCTGTTTTCTGTGGCAGGGAGCTCCTTTTCTTCTCTCTCTCTCTCCCCCCTTCTTTTTTGGTTAATACCTGTGTGAGATGGTGGTGTTTTCCTCTTTCCCAGGGGAAGCGAGTTACTATTTTATGGCCCTAGGACTGACTCTAAAGCAACTGACGTTCCTGGGCTGAAGGATTGGTGGGGTTTCAGTAGGGAAATCTTGGACTTACTGGACAGTAGGACCTGCTTTACTGCCTCCCCTATCTTTTTAGGCCTCAACACTGATACATTGAAAGTTTTTTATTTTTATTTTTTGAGTAAGAGCCATGCATCTTAAGGTTGAGTCAAAATTATGCTAGGATATTCATCCTTATCCTATTTTGGAAAATCCCGGCTAGAGTTGCACCAAGGTAAGTGAAGTTGAGCAGCAGAGTGGGGAATTAATTGAATGTGAGACAAGTTGGGCCGATTTCATACAACTTTTGTAGATGCACAAACTTCTATAAAGGCACCAGGTGAATAGGAAAGCGCCAGGGAGAAATAGTAAGAAGAAAGGCAGAATGCAGACAGGGCCCGAGACAGAATTATAAAGAAATGATTATGGTAGGCCGGGTTGCTGCCTACAAGTTGATTGCGTAAAGCATAACTGAAACAGGCAACTTGCAAAGTCTTCCGAGACCTCCAGCTCTGAAGTTAAAATCTATGGATCACATTGGCATCGCGTTACTCTCTTGCTGTAGGAAAAGTTGATCATTTAGAAAAGAATGCCTGAGTCACAAATGCCAAGGACAGGACAGCCAGGGAAGCAGCGCAGAGTGGGAAGCCAGTTCTTGACGTGGACAAAATGAGAAAGAAAGTTTCTGAGCTCAGCTGCTGTGAGGTTTGTAACAAGTTGCTCATTTTCTAAGGAGGTTCCCAGTTACTACCCCAGGTCGTGTTCAAAGGGAGAGGACCTAAAATAATTGCGCGGCCTTTATTTATTTTTTTTTTATTTTCCCCCCTTTCCTTAAGTATGTTAGGGTTGTGAAAAAATACAGGGTTTGCTTGGGAGGTTAAGGGTTTCCTGTAAGTTGTGATACTGACAGGGCAGTCTGGAAATGATACCAAGGTTTTGAAGGTTTCTTTCTTTCTTTTTTTTAACCTTTAAGTGAAAGTTTATTAATGACCTGGTGAATCTTAACAAGTCAAACATGTAGCTGTTAGCGATTATTTTTCCTTAGAGTTCTTAACTTCCTTTTAAAGGTGTTCTCTTTGATAAAAACATCTCCATTCAGTTACATAGACAGGGCCAGTCGTGTGCTAAAGTTGAACGATGATTTCTGGATATTAATAATGTGAAAATAAAACCTCCGAAGAGAAAACAGTTAGGATGCCAGCGTCCTGATTTGATTTGTACAAGTACAGACCATTCTGGAGCTTCATTAATAAGGTGCTGGCAAAGTATAATTTACCTGCAGTGAGCTGATGTTTATGGGTGCCTCATGTATCTGTTATATGTTAGATTGTATGTGTGTCGAATACTTTTACACACGTAATAACTAAGTCTGACACTTCAAATAAATGGTGGAACACAGCAAATGCCTTCTGGAAAGTTTGTCACGCCTCTGAATTTTAGATGCGGTTGGTATCCTGACTGCTGTGTATAGTTTGCTCTTTGTCTCTTAAACGTAGCAGTGAAGGTAAGGAAGAAAGTGGCTTAGCATGTGAGGAATCTGAGCTTAGTATTTTGATGGCTAATATTTTAAATGACTTTAAGATGTTTGTCTGTTTTCTTGCTTAGAAAACAGCTTGGAATCCAAATCAGTGTGCTGGTCAGCGAGTTACGTATGCCTTACTATATCTGTGGTATTAGTTTTGCTTTTCTTTTAAAGTTGTGTGTGATTCGAGAGTTTGCTCTGATTTTCACAGTATAGGTCTCTGTATGCGTAAGGAGGTCTTCATTCCGGGGACAACCTTCAAGTCATGGAAGGAAGTGTATCTGAAACAGCTGATTTTAAGCTCTTAGTATGTCAGTGCTGTTGCTATTTATTATAATGGACTCTATTCAGAGATAAAAGCAACGCTTTTCTATTAATGGTCTCTATGTTTTACTAAATCAAAGGCTATTAGATTTTAAGAAACTTTTGTCATACCTTGTTTGTTGAAGTAAGTAAAGATTATTAAAAGTTTTTCAGCACATTGCAGCAAGTTGTTTTTGAACTAGAAGTCTGAGTTTCAAACTGGGATGAATATTGGTAACATGTTTCCACTGTTTTTAGTAATACATATGTTTAACAATTATTTTTGTTTATTTCAATGTCACAGCACTGCTATTGTGTGTAGAAAAAAATAGTTTTTAGGAACGTTTATGGGCAAGTGTCTATATTGGACTTAAAGGGAAAATTATTATTTTTGCCATAAATGATACACTTAAAGCGACTGGCTCACATTAGAACATCCTTACGAAGAGATTCTCTGGTGCGCAAAATGAAGCCATTCATTCAGGAGACAGACAGCTTTCCACTTGGTATTTGCCTTTGCTTAATTTAGTTTCTGCGAGAGGGCTGGTGTGGTCGTCTACATCTGTGTTTTGGCAGGAGTAGAAAACTATAACCTCAGACAGTTCTTGTCCCAAACACTGGGACTCACAAGTTGCAATCAATTTGATAAAAACAGTCAAGTTGTATGGACTTATTTTCCGTTGTTCATCCTGGGTCCAGTTTTCAGGTAACAGGTTTTTTTTCCTTCTTCCTCTTCTGGTGGCTGTGACCAGTAATGCCATGCATAACTAGTCCTCAGTCTTGTTTGTACATTCATCTTCCTAATTTATTGGTGATTGAAATTTGGGGAAATTAATACCAGTACATGTAGATTTGGATTTACTTTGGTTGCTTGTCTGTGGGATGACTCAGTGTGTTTTTCAATATAGAAAAAGAAGTAGATTCTTTGTTACTGTACAGTTATGATTTATGGGATATCAGGATCTCCCTTCCAGTAGGCTCTGAAGAGGATCTTCTATCCTGTAGTATTTGCCAAGTAGAAAGTTAATCTAATTTTTAAAGGCACCTGTAATAGCCATGTTAAAAAAAAGCATTTTATAATTATTTATGTTTTAAAACTTGGGGCAGTTTAAAAATAATTGTCAAACTCATTTGTCTCCTAAAAGCATTAAGCAGTCAATTAAAGTAAATACGCTGAAATACTGAGTATGGTTTTATACTACTGTCCGGGAGTAAATAGTGCTACTGAGGAACACTAACTACTTTTAAGGGTTTGTTCTTGAATATAAGTGGGTCCAAACCATTTGTTTACTGATAGGCGATATTCTGTTATGTCTGATCTTCATAAATAATTTTCTTCAGTGTTAACATTATGGTCACTTTCTGTGTTGTCCTGTTACTCAAAGGCTCTGACATGTCTCAGAACTGAATTTCTTAGTCTTTGGTTTACTTCTCTGATGGGGCAGTCGTGTGGAACTTCACTCAGGATAGAAAAGGATCTTTGAGTATAAGAAATCTCATCTCCTGAGTTTGCAGGAGGATGTGTGGGTGAACATTTGAGCTCACCTCAGTGCCGTAGGTGAGGCCTGACTCCTGTCTGCAGCTCGAGAGTCTATAATACCAGACAATACCAGACGTATCTACTTTTTGTCACCCAACTCTTTGCTTTCAAAAGCACAGACCCAAGTGGCAAAAACAAAAACAAAGATAAAATTATTTGTTGCCCGTCCCAGTGTGAAGCCTCATTGGAAATCATTTTCTAAATCAAGGCTATAATTGAGATAAAAAAAAAATTAAAACACCGCAAAGCAGACGATACGGTTGTTGTTTTTAAGTACGTTTCATAAAAAATAATAAAAAGCATTTAATTTTTAAAATGTTTCTAGCTCTTTAAAAACGTGCAGTAAATACTTTACAAGTGGCTAGACACCTTCCCTGGTGGCTTAGTTTATACAAATAGAAACTTTCTCTCCTACTCTTTCTCTTTCTTGTTTTCTTTAAACCAACTGACGTAATGCCAAACTTTGCTTTAAAAGAACAGACAGAAGTAATTGGTAGCTTTTAACTTTTAATAATGTTCTGGATTGGTTTTAGTGGCCAAAATGCCATTTTTTTAGAAAAAGAAAAAAGCTCAAGTAAGAACGGGCTTGTGGCCCGAGGAAGGAAGGCTCTGTTGATGTAGTTATTTTTATTCTTGTTTTTCAATCTGTTATTAAAAATCTTTCTTGCTGAGCACTGCTGGATTTCTCCAATTGCTTCCGTGATGGCTGGTGCATTTCAGGTTACTGGTAACTTAAACAGTTTTGGGGTTCGGGGGAGAGTGGGTTTTTGCATTGCCTTCTTCCTTTCTTATTTGTGGGGAAAAAAAAATCAGTTTTTGTTTCCACCAAAGATTAATTAATTAAGGTAATCAATGCAGACAGGTCAGTGGATATGTTTATATAAAGAATGCCACACCTGTTAGCAGCAGACTAAAATGTGGAAGTTTAATTGTGACATTAATCATTTTTATGTGCTGAAGAAGGAAAATAGATGAAACTTTACCAAAATGCATTTTGAGATTGAAAATATTTTATGGTCAGGGTGTTTCTCCTGGAGGTTTTTTTTTTTCTCCTTACAGTTTCACATGATAATTTTGTAGCCTTATTTATCACATAGAAATTTTAATTTCTTTCTTTTTATTTGCTTCACTGTTATTTTCTCTGTTTCTGCCTTGAACAGGCAAACAGAGCTTTACTCATCTGGTGGTGATGATTGACGAGGGACAAATTTAGAGGCTGGGGAGCAGGAAGATCTTTTTAGGGGGCAGAGAGATTTGTGCCAGTATTTTCTTCCTTAGGGGAAGGGACTCCACCCAGAATCAGGGCCCTCAGCCCTTGGGTGGATTAGAGCTCCGTCTCCACATTTCTGATGTGAATCATTGCTAGGTAGCCTTAAATTTTAAGGTTACATGTTATGGACTTTGCTTTTCATCCCAAACTCATTCCTATGAAATTCTTTTTTTTTTTTTTTATAGAGTATACTTAAGAACTAATACGTACAGAAAACAAGTGTCCCACAGAGCAGGGGTAAAGTCTCTATGATAATGATAATTGTGAACGGCGTTCTGGATAGTCGAGACCCTGGGAGTGTTCTGTTTAAAACTTTGACAGTTCTGATTTACTTTGTGTGTTTCTCAGTTGTTCGGACATTGATTCAAATCCCAGGTATTCCTCCCTTGTTAATTTAAGGATTTGTCAGGGGAAAAGCTGGAAGAATGTCTGCTCTCGCTACACTCCAGCATCTCGGAACTCTCTGGGAGTAACTCTTGATTTGTTTCAGTTTTTACAAAGTTTTCAGACATAAATTTCAAGAGCTCCTGGGGTCTGCCACTAGATGTTTATTTCTCCAATGTTAATTTGTTACTTGAAAACTGAAGGGAAGGTGAAAAATAGTGTAGGAAGCCAGAAAAAGAAAGCCAGGGAGATGATTGGAGGTATAGACCCTAAAAATCAGCAGCCTGCGCACTGCTGGGCGATGGCGTGGGGTGGGGGGATTTGTGGAAGACGATACAAAAAAAAAAAAAAAAAAAAAAGAATCCGTCAGTTGCGCATTTCATCCCCTCCCCTTAAGGTTTACTTAAACAATATGTTTCAGTTTTGCCTCCAACCATTCCGGACCACCTCCACTGCTGGGAGCCAGAGCTATCTTGCCTCCTGGCAGCTGACGGGTGACCCTTTCTGTTTGCATAATGAACAGCAGTGTGGTTTGAACAAAGGTAATATATTTTGGTTTGTGTAATATTTGGGTAGGGAGGAGTGGGGTCCCTCTCCTAGGAGCTGGATTGCAGCCGTGTCAATGCCTGCAGTGGCTTGAAGCAGTCACGCCGGCTGTATTGTGTTTAGATGATTGCGGGTGCACGTGCCGTGTGGTCCCTGTAGGTGGGTTTTATGGACGGAATGTAGGTGGTGATGTGGATACGCACATCTTGGTGGTGGGACTTAGTATACACGGCTTGCTGGTGGGACTTAGTATGCTAAGCCATGAACTCTACTCTTAGTGTGAACCTTTGAAGGAGCTACAGAACCTATTTTATAAAGTCTGGAAGTCTGTAGGATGGGATTGAAACATGACGATCTTGATCCTAATACTTAGATCTTCTGAATTTACTAATAGATTTGAAAAAAAAATCCCTGTAAATCAAAGTGCCTCTCTTCAGTATATTTGAAGAAGTGCTTCTGAGATCATTTGTAGGAGTCCCACTGCTATAGGTCCAAGCACTGAGGTGGCAGCCTTGTTTCTGAAGAGGTGGTTTGAGGGGCTAACACTGGGTCATTTACAGTTCCCTAAGCCCCAAACAGTATGTAGAAATACTGTGGAACTTGGTGAAGACTCCGTGCTAGGATTCACACGCATTTTTCCCTAGGGTGATGGATTCAGTGTGTCACCCAAGTGTGATGCTATTTACTGGGCTTGTAATACTGGTTTGGAGGGTTGCTGTGTGTCCTTTCTCATCAGGAGCACCACACAACAACTGTGGTCGCTAGGTGATCGACACAGTCGGAGTAGGCCTGGAACATGTTCCAGGTACTTTTAAGTCAATCAGAAGTTAGCATATATTCAATTATTTAACACTTGAATAAACAAATGAGTCACTGTCTTGTCTTGTGTGGTAGATGGTGTTAGGACAGAGTTAGGAGTGCCCGCAGTTTAATTTTTTGTTTGTTTTTCTCTAATTCGAAGAGAGCATAGTTCTCTTATTTGCATTAATAAGTGCTTTATCTGTTAATTTGTATTCATGAGAGTGAATGATAGAGTAGTATGACTAACAAATATTTATATTATCTAATGTATATTACTCACGCTTTGAAAGCTTTAATATTATTGTGGGACTAAATTGAGTAGTCTGATGACCAGGAACGAACTCCATATGGGCTGAGTACAGCCGCTGCGTGAGCAGGAAAATACCGCAGATATAGAAAACCAGGGATGAGAAGGATTTCCCCTCAGAGCCGTTTTACTTCCAGAATTTGAACAGACTGCATGAAGTTACAAGTCAGTGAAGATTTCTACGATAGCATGTGTTTCTTGCTTGGACGGTGCAGTGTGGCTTTCTGTGAGTTCCTGCGAAGTGCTATTTCAGTTTCTCCACATATTTATATAGGAACTCAGCTCTATCTATAAATAGTGTAAATACATGCGGCAGGAGTTAATTGTGGTGCTTTATTGCCCTTATATGATACAGAAGGGTGAAGCATTACTCATCTAGGTTTAGCTTTTTCTCTTTTCTTTCTCTGGGCACAAGTGCAGACAGTGAGCATGTGACTTCATAATGGCTAAGCGTGCACATGTACATGCACGGAATTGTCTCCTCGTACAGTTTCTGTGTCATTGTATGCTACGCAAAAGTTTAAGATACTGCATATTTTTAGAAATGGTAGTAGTCTTTGTAATACCTGTGTAAGTGTCTTAGCTTAGTTATAATGTTGATAGTGAAATGACAGCGAGATTGCAAGGCAAATGAAAAGCCACACTCTGCCTGCTCTGGTGGTGTCATCCTCCTCAGTGTTAGCCCTGGAAGTGCAGAAATAAGTACATCGGCCCATTTGTCTCTCAGCGCTATTGAGTGGTTCTAAAAGAGAAGTGTTCCAAAAAGGGGTGAGGACATTTGCTTTTGCTTCGTTTTTGATGCCATGAAATGTTTTTTGACAGAACCTAGCTCATTTTTCTTGAGAGCAGTTAATTGGCAAAAGTTAAGGTTGGTCTTTCATGTGTGTTATGGACATAAATTATAGAAAGGGCCCAAGTTTTCTCAGTACAGATTAGTCTCCTTATGGAAAAGATGAATCATTTTTTATCAGTTATTTTTTGATGTACCTTTGAGTCAGGTCTCTTCTGTATTTGGCTGCTGAATTTCTGTATTAAATAAGAGTTAAAGTAGAAGTGAAAGGCCATATATGATTTACCAGTGAATGTGTGCTTCTTCTGAAGATCATTGTAAAATCTGCTTCTTAGTTCCGTGGACTTAGGGAAGTTTTAGAAAAGAAGTTAGACACAAGTGGCCCACTTAAGCAGTTACATGGTAGCATAGGAAGTCATAAGAAGTGTTATTTTCTGGAATTTGTAATCAAACAGTTAAGAGGAATTTCTTCTGCATGTTAGAATCATATTTTTGAGTGTAAGAGGTAGTAAAGTAGTGTAAGGATGCCATCTAAATCTTAATTACAATTAGGTGTTTATTGTGTTCTCTGTCCTAACCTTTTTATTCTGCTTTTAAGTGTCCTATTCTTAAGAGGATTTATGATGTTGAGAGAATGCCCTAGTTAAGTATGATATATTTTACATTTTCTTCATATTTTGATGAGCTGTAAGCAGGAAGCTGTCACTCAAAAGATTTTCAGCTAATAGTAAAAATCATAATACATGCGTATCTGTGGGTATAATGTTGTGCATTTGGTCCAAATTTAACCTTTTAGTGTTATACATGTTTGCTTGTATTTTTGTCCATATATCATGCACCTTTTATTCTGAGAATAATTCAGTATGTAGCTTATAGTTAACAGTTAATATATATGTGTATATGTGTGTATATATGTATATATGTATATATAATCTGTTTTTTTTTTTGCACTCCTTTAATATCTTGAAGTGTCATTATAATAATAAAATTTAAAAGCTATGTTAATAATGATTAGGAATGGCGTACCCAAAGCAGATACTAGTTCTAAGTATATTTTTCTTTTATTTTTCTCATTTCAATCCTTTAAACATATCTACCCATATATGTAGGTGCATATACAACTGTATTTGAAAGAAAGAGGAGTCGGACACTGTACAGGCAGTGATAAAGTCAAGCACTAGTTGCACATGGCTTTATTCTTTTCTGTAGTTCTGACATAGGAAACTTGGACCTCTTCGCCTGTGGTCTTTGGGAATTTTAGATACCCTCCCCCGGGTCACACTCATAGTTCCGGGCTTGGCGTGACAGAAAGCATTTTCCTTGCTGCGCTTCTGCTGAGCTTACTGTGCTGCCTTGCTTCAGGAGTGGAAGGGACTGAGTTAATTTGGCCTTTGAAAGTGCAACCAGAATTCTTCCTCTGCAAATCCTCTGGATGGTTTTCAGAAGAGTAAACAGAGCGCATGGGCTGTGTGATGTCGTTGATTTTAGGATAGTAAAGAAAATTATGCTGAGACTAAGCATGCTTCCTCTGGATTATTCTGCCATGGCTTATTACCATTTTTTTCTTTTACTTTTTTTCCCCTCCTCATTTGAGATCTTATATTTCAGTTTCTGGAGGAATAAGGGTTTACTCTTTTCGTGGTAAAATGTGCCAGCTGTAGGATTTTTATGGACATTTCTTGATAATATTTATATTTTCGGGGCAGTGGTATAAGATGTGGAAAAAGATTATGTGCAGTGAAATAATAATTTGATTTTATTGTTTGCTGTTGAGCTGGCCTTTGCTACTCTACTTCTATGAGGAGATGCATTTAATGAAATTAAATAAAGTTGTGGTATAATTTGGAAACAATTATAAGCACCAACTGTGACACATTTCTGGCTAAAAGATTAAGGCAATTTTAGTTACTCAGTACTTCCACCTAGCTCTGGATTCCAAGTCCATAAGTATGAGTTGGACCACTTCATCATGAATGATACTTGAAATACATGTTATCTGGATGTAGTAAAGAAGAATACTTAAAAAATGTGCACCATCAGAATGTTTTAGGTTTGTGAGAAAGAGAACGTGAAGTATCACGTTGGCAACACTTTGAGGTCTCTAGTAAAGGGTTTTCCATGTTCTTTATAGTCTGTACACTCAATCACATCAAGCGCAAGCTGCTCAGCACATTAGTGCTTGGGCCTGGGCTGGTGCAGCAAGTGATTGCGTTTGCATCAGAGTTGAAGGAGTCACGGAAACTGGAATAGTAGCTGCCTACCAGGATACATCTAAGGTTTGGAATTGGCCACTGATTTTTAAGAGCTGTGACATCTCTCTCATAATATGTAGAAATACTCTGTGGTCACCTTTTATAAAAGCCAGTGCTATATTTCATGTCTGTGAAAATACAGCAGTGACTGTTTGCTTTTTTCTTTCTTTCTTTTTTTTTTTTTTGTTTTGTCTCCAAGCAGAGGAAACTGACAGTTTTATGTTTTAAGTGCCGAAAGTCGTTCCTGGCCAAGCAGTGCGAGACTTAATCACTGGGATGTTCACTAGAATTTTTATCTTTAGGAGTTTTTGAGTTTTTTAAAAAGTGAAATATGCGTCCACTATTTCCAAATTGACATCCTTCGTTCTGGATTGGTTATAGAAAAATGTTTTACAAATTGGCCTGCGTTGTTTGAAGTTTGTTCATTTTGAAATAGTTTTGGTTGTTGTTTTGTTTGAAATTGAAGCTTTTTATAAAGGAGAAAAATGTTCCATGTTTTCAAAGTTTTCTTATTACAGAATGCTTTTATTTCTCATAAAAATACAGATTAATTTTGCATGTTTTCTTTTGTCATCCTTGCAGAAACTGATGTGTACGATCGCCAGCAATCACTGCCCCACCTTAGTAGCATATTTTGGTCATTTCTAAGAAGTACCTCTAGGGAGAAATCCTCTTGTGTGTGTGATTTTCACACTTACTTTTACTTCAAATAAGAATGGTTTGGGAAAATCCCGTAATTCTTCTTTGTAATTAATTAAAAATTCTGAATGATATTAAACAATGTGGCATTTAAACATTTCTCAGTAACGCCTTACATAAGTGTACTTAAAATTTGATTGAAGAAAAATAAATTAAAAAAACCTTAGCCAGGGTTGAATTCAGTGGTGTTGTCCAAATTTAATAGCAAAAAAAAAAAAAAAAAAAAAAATACCCTTAACATGTATGATTAAAATTAAGTCTCTTAAAAAAAAATGTCTCTATATAGAGGTTTTTGTGTAAAACTTTAGTGCAAAAATATTTTAGTATAAAAAATTTGCTGTGTCATTTTTTGCCTTCTTTCTCCTCTAATGGTGGCTAAATTGGTTGACATTATCAAGCTATATAATATGTAAAATAAATAAGGCTGCTACCATACAGAAGTGATAGCTCTGCTTGTGTACGTGAAAGATATCTGAAAGGTATGAAAGTATTCTCATTTGGAATGAAAGCATTAGGCCTCAGAGAAGTGGATGCCAGATCATAAACTTAGCATCCCTAAGCCCTCCCCACACTGTCCCTGAAAAGAGAAATTGGCTTCCGCAGAGCACCTCTCCTCTTGGGATGGGGTGTACTTCACAGTAGTTGCATGTCTCCACTGGTAGAAATGGGAGCGCTGCACGCAGCCACCTCTCTGTCCCCTGTGATGTCTAGCAGATGTTTCACCAAAGCTTTTGGTCCTTTGCAATCCCAGTACTGTGTGGAGCTAGGACAGTGGGATGCTTCTGAACCACATTTAGTGGGCTCCTTCGGAAGTACATTTTAGAAAGTGTACCCATTTGGAATATGATAGAGGAGCCAGCTCAGTGTGTGCAGATTTAATTTAAAACTTCTTCATATAGATAAATGAAAATCCAACAGATTCTTCTACCTTTTCCAAATATAGAGGGATAGGAAGCTCACTTCCGTCAAGGGTATGGTAGACATACTTGGTCTACTTAACTTTGAAAAGAGATGACCCTTTAAAAATATTAGCAAACTTCCTGAACCTGACATAATGTATGTTTTATCTCATTAGGTAAAGAAACTCATGCCCAAAAGGAAATACACAGAAGAATAAATTAAATCCCCTGAGATTAGATGCAAATGAAGTGGAGTAGTTCTAGGATTCCGCTCTGAACCCTGACTTCCAGTTCCTTTTCCTGTATGTGCAAACCTATATTGTCCTGCTTCCCATCGAAGGACCAAATAGGAATTCAGGCTTGAGATTCTTTTAAAAGTTTTTTGTGGAGAAGTAGACCCAGGCAAGTGAAAACCTTCAATCTGCTTTTCAGGTTTGCCTTGTGTCTCTCACTTTGCCCTTAATTCAGCTGTAATCGGAGTAAATATCAGGTCCTATTTTCTTTTGAGTAGTGGATAATAGCCATCAGTTTGGTTCACAAAAGAGAAAAACCAAAGATAAAAAGTTAAATGACTTTCATCAGTTTGGATAGAGAACCAAACCAGTGCTTGGTCGACATCTTACTTTAAGTAAAACACTAGATAATTCAGTGTTTGTGGAGGAAATCTGCTGAATATTTAATATTCATTAATCTTTATTTTTATACTGCAGACAGGGGAATAGAATTGCCATTAATTGATATGGAGTGAAAAGTTGCTGATCATATGATGGCCTATTTATCATTACCTTATGAAGATATGGGAATCAAATGTTAGTGTAGAAATTATCCAGGAAGGTTCAAAACTTTTGCAGAAAACTTAAGTTTTACGTTTCTTTCAGACATCCTAGTGATAACCTCTTCGGAGTCACTGATATAAAATATAGTTTGTATTAAAAGATCGGTTGTAACATGGTTATTAATATGAAGCTGGTTTGTATTATTTTTCTCACTTCAGTTTAAAATACTTAAAACATTCATCTATACAGGGACTAATTTTTTTTTGAAGTGGTTCATTTGTGAGTTTTTTTTTTTTTTTTTTTTTAAATTGTACTTTCCTTTGTTCATGGTTGTGGGCTCTTTGGTAGGTTGAAAGTGATAAAATCTGGAGATTCAGACTGAAATGTGCAATTAGTTAATAAAACATGCTTGAGAACCATTCATGGCATATTACATAAACTTTTCAGCATTTATGAAAACAAATGAAAGAGAGAATAATACAAAAACTTCATTTATTTTAAATGTTTTTCCTATTCGTCTTGTCTTTTGAATGATATATTTCAACTACAAATGAAGCTGAAATTTTTAAATATAAATTTCATGCTTTCACTTTTCTTTTTTGAATTTTTCCATTTTCTACTTTTAGCTGTGGTCCCTAACTGCAGTGAATGGCTGTAATTAGTTTCTTTTTTATTTTAATTAAGCTAATTTTATTCATTTACTTTATTGCATCGGGAAGACAGATTTCCCTGTTTTAGACTTCTGAGCACTCTTACTTAAGAGTCCTCCTTTCTTTCAGTCCTAATAGTAAAATTGTGTAAACTGAAGGCAAATGCAGCCCTTACCCCACATAAACGAAATGCCCAGTTTAAGATCCTAGTGAAACAGTTGTTTGCATTTCTAGTTTTTTAAAAGATTGAAGTGAATCCCATGCAGTGAGACTTTGAACTGGGCTTTTCTGTGTTCTAACCAAGGGTTGCTGCAGAAGAGACCTCAAAGAGCGGGGTTGTCAGGCCCTAGGAATTGATTGGTCCAGGGTCTGTGGTGGGAGCTTGATCCCAGGTGTGAGGGGAGGACTCCGTGCGTACGTCTGCGAGGGGAGGACTCCGTGCGTACGTCTGCGAGGGGAGGACTCCATGCGTGCGTCTGTGTACTTTTTTTTTTTTTTTTTGGTCTGTTCACCAGAGGCTACGTTGGTTTTTCTTCTTCCTTTTTCCACTTTGGTTTTGTTTCCTTGGTATTTCTTCAGGTGAAATACTCTCATGAAGAGTTTGTGAAGGCATTCCTTTGAAATGCAACACATCGCTTGTGGAAAATCATCATATTCCTTTGGCTAGAAATTGTCAATTAAATTAGGACGAATGATTGAAATGTTGTTCTGAAATGGGTGAAAGAGTTATCCTGACCCAGATTCTGGTTCTCCCAGAACACGTTTCTTGGTGCTGTGGGCGTATTGTTTGAAAAAAAGGATGAAGATGTTCATTCTTATTACATAGCTATCGAGGTTTCTCTTCTCTTCCTGTTATTTCTGCTGACTTTATTTTTCATTTCTGCTGAGAATTATAATTTAAATCCTAATGCACACCTGATGACTATGGATGCCTACCTAGTCCGAGGCTTTCTTTCCTTGACTTTTAAGAGATTGGAACCTTCCTATTTTCTCTAGTAATGGAAATGAAAATAATGCTGTATGACTCTTGTTCTGTATATTTATCAGAAAATACTTTGTTTGTTGTCTTTGAAAAGAGAGAGGGCCTCTACAGTATCATAGGTTTAAATAATATGAGTTTTTGTATTTTATAGTTTCTTTTCACTTATTAAGAGCTTTGCTTTCCTGATTTAGATACAGTTTACTTCTCTTGAATCACAGTTAGGTTCATGAATTCCCCTTTTTTAGGCAAGCATTCTTCCAACATGCTTTCGACGGCTTTGTACTTGTTTTCACCACACATTTGTGAACAAAAATGAGATGTTTTATAGAATGTAGTTACATGGTGTCATCCCCTGTCCACGTGGATTATAATCCAATTGTAGCATTCATTGGTTATCCTTGAATACAGAACAGTCCAGAATCACTTTGCTAGATATCTTATTGGCTAGTGAAGCTGAGAGATAGGTTAGTGTTGTGAGTTCTGGATGGATTTTAGATAATAACCAATGATTATTGACTGTTAATGCTCCTTCGGCAGCCTGGAGAAGTTAAAACAGGGTGAAGGTTAAGACCAAGTGAAGAACTGTGTCGCATTTATTTCCAGGTGGATTTCATCTTGCAGGTGGTATGGTAGAAAGTCAAAGGGCTGCCCTTTGGGATTTAGTAATCAGAATATTTCTAAGTCAGATATGGAATCCATTTCTTTTTTCCAGATAAACCTAGAGCAGATATAAAATATAACTTCAGAGTGCAGAAAGTACCGAATGGCTGAATCTGGTATTATTTCATGTGAGTCTCCCTTTCTCCAGTGCATGGAATCTGCCAAGATTCCACTGTTTGTTGACACTGCTGTACCAGAATCACCAGTGGCTTGGTGGAAGCCAACTCCCCATGGCCTTTCCATTTGATTGGATCTCTCAGATGACTGGATGCGGCCGACCATTCTCGGGAGTGTCTCTCCTGGCTCGGCTTCCTGGCAGCGCCTCTTTGCCATGCCATTTCTAGTCTGCCCTGCGCAGTCCTTGCAATATCTGGGCTTTTCTTTGAGGAGTTTATGCTTTCAGATTTTGATCTCAGTGAAATAGTTCCATCTTTAGAACTAACACGGTTCTGGGTTGCAGTGCCCTGCCTGCCTTCCATCCCATCGGTTCTTGTGTACTACTTTGGTGGTCGGGACTTTGCAATTCGTGCTCAGTTTGCCAGTTCCACAGCATGTATTCTGTTCTTGATGGGGAGCCTTCTTCTTCTTCTTCTTCTTCTTCATGCTCTTCTTTCTTTAAAGAAGTCTTTTTATCTGACATGAACTGTAGGTTCTATGTCCTCATCTCACTGTTGTCTTCTGTACTCCTTCCTGAAGGCTTCCACCCAGTCATTCAGATTTAAACCTTCCTTCCTGAGGCTCCCATTAATTTGTGGCTGTAGCATAGAGCATACCAGAATGCACTTGACATTACAAGCTTTTATCCAACTCGCTCATACCCAACTCATTTTTTGTTCTCTTAACAAATGCTTTGGGCCTAGGAGTTTCTTAAAGGGCTGCATGACATTGGCATCAGTGAAACGGGCATTGGGAAGCTCCAGTGCATGGGAAAACCATAGGCAAATGACAGCACAAGCTTCCTTTACTAGGAAGCACTCAAAGGTGCAAGAGAATAAATGATGTGTCCCAAAAACATGGAGGATAATGCCGTTAGGTAGGGCCCAAGTCACGGGCCAGAAATGCACACAGTTTCAGCGCCTGTATGTGGGATGTTTCGCAAACCGAATCTAGTGTCTTGCTGCCTGAGGACAGTGGCTTGTGAGCTGGAGTCCAGATGAGAGACCCTGTGAGTGGGTCCAGGGTTTGGTGCCTAGGGAGTAAGGACGAGGGATAGGAGGTCAGACAGCGACATGGACACATAAGACTTGTCAGCCATTAAGCAGAGCTACCAGTAGTGCCGCCCATATGTAGGGCTGTGAAGGACAGGGACTTCCCTTTGCTTTTTCACATGACCCTGATTTCTCAAGAGAGGCTTATAAAGTGCTAACTGCATGAGAGCTGCTGTGACATTTATCACCAAGGCAGAAGAACACCCGAGACTTCTGAACATTTGATTGTTACTCATTGGTTTTAAAAGCTAGGGACCAATTGTGGAGTATTTTTTCTTAGCCTTCTCTATGTAGTATTTTTCCTTTTTAAACTAAGAAAGTTTCTTTCATCTGCTAATTGAAAAGTTCCTTTACTTTAACATATGACTGTGTTAAATACTAAAATATTATTTTCAGCGGCTCTGCAAAATGAAGTCTTGCCATTTTTGTGTGTTTCCAAATCCGTATGATCATGGGTCCATGAAGGAGAAATCAAAGTGATCCATTGCATAAATTTCTTCCTTCTTTAAGACAGTCATTACTGGTAGGACTTGTACCTATCTATTTCTTTCCCCAAACCAAAACATTCCGAAGCTTCCTGGAAACCTTAGCTAATTGTATTCTTCAAGCACAGTTTTCTGATGTCGCTTTCCGTCCATCAACAACTGCGCCAGTGCTTTGAAGGAGAGGTTTGGGTTTTTAGAAGTAATGTGTGCCTGCATTTTGGATACTGTGTAAGTGATAGGAGAAAGAGTTTCACCGAGGAGTAAGTGCTAGTTAATAAGTAGGAGTTTAAACCGTCTGTACTTTTCCACAACCCAAGGGGCGCATACTTCTGGTGGAAAGTGAGTAGGCGAAATTTACTCCTGCTGTTCTGGTGGCCCTGATGGCTTAAAAATCTCTTTCTTGCCATTTCATAATCCCTGATGTGACCATCCAGCTCGCCTGTCTGCTAGCTGCAGAAATAGAGGAAGGAAATGTATGTTTTGGCTGCATGAAAATGTTCCTTATCGGCCTGTCTGGAGGAGTGGATGCTGATGAAGGTGCGTGGGCTTGCCAGCTGGACGGCATGTGTGCTGGGATAGTTTCCTGCCTGCTAAAGCCGTGTGGTGCCCTTTCATGATGGGAAGGAGGACGTTATTAAGTGTGTCGGGCTTCCTTTTCACTTGTGAGCATGAGGGAGCAGAGGGCACGTAGACTTTGCCCAAAGGCTGGACATACACTGCACAGGCATAGGCTCTGGGTAGTAACCACTCATCTAGTGCAGGTGCTGTGGCTTGCAGACCCCAGGTGAGCTGCGTTTGCAGGAGAAAGAAAGTGGATCAGGGCAGGAGCCTATTAGTGATCGCCTTGGGATGTGAACCACAGCTCAGAGTTGTGGAGCAGCCTGTAGGGGTCTTGTCCTCTTGTGTGTGCATTGTCTCCATCTGAGGGAGAAAGTGCTGTCACCTTCAGTTTATACAAAGGAAGGAACTTGGAAGGAGTTTAATAGATTGTCCAGGACACCACACATAGCAATAGCAGGTCAAAACCTAAAGTGGTGCAGTTTAAATTGGCTTTTCTCTACTGCCCAGTGATGTGGAATATTTTCCATGTATTTATTAGCCATTTGTCTTTTATCTCACTTTTGATTGAATCTTTTGTTTTGGGAGTGGGCCTGATTTTTTTTTTCCTTGAGTTCTTTGTGTGTTTATCAGTCCTCTGTCCAGGGGATCGCTGGCCCATTTTGCCCATTCTGTAGGATGTCTCTTTACTCTGGTGGAGTTTTCTTTACTGTGGAGAATCTTTTAAACGACAGGACCTCATTTGCTGATTCTTGCTGTTATTTCCCATGCAGTTGGGGTTCTGTTCCGAATGTCCTTGCAGCCCTCCGACGGTGGCCTAGCACCTTCTAGCTCAGCGATAGGGTTTCAGAGTAGGTTAGTGACACTGGCCCAGGCTGCTGCCCTCTTAGGCTCTTCATTCATTGCCAGGGCGCTAACTCCGTCACCGCTCTACAGAAGCCATCAGAAAACATTGGTAGCAATTCTGGAGGCATGCAGCCTACGTTCTTTGTGTAGCAATAGCTCCAATCTCTTGTAAAAGAAAAGAAAAATCGCTGAGTCTCAGCAGTTGCGGCCGGTTGGTTCCATTGCGGTGGAAGGCAGTGATCAGCAGTGGCGAAAGGGGAAGCTGTTGCGTGATGTGACGGGTGGGTGCTGTCCTCTGGATCCCCAGGGCTTGTGTCCTTAATGCACTTGCCTTTCTGGGCCACTGCTCCTCCGGATGGGGTCTCCCAGCTGACTCCTGAATGGCTTGTGGTGCCACGCAGACCTGAAAGAACGCATGCTTCAGGTTACGCTGAAAAAATAAAGATGTTTTAATTAGTTACTCTCCTGTTATCTCTCTTTCACCGGTTAGAAGTAAAAGCTGTGTTAGAGACATAGCATGCTTTAGTGGGTGGGTCAATTAGAAAATCGGAATCGAATGCCAAGACCAAATTTATTTTTCTTTTTTCCTATTTTTAAAGAAGTTTAAAAAACAATGAGAGACTCAGGGCAGGGGCGGAAACCGCGTTCCATTTTCTTTTCCAGGGCCCGCAGGCCGTGTCTGGGCCGTGGCTGTCACCGGGGAACAGCGGGCGCGGTCCCACGGGAGCCCCACGCTGCGTGCCCGCGGAGCGCCTGTCCTCGCTGCAGCCCTGCAGCTGCCTCCCCGCCCCCTGTGCTCCCCAGGATCGTCCCCTTCTCCAGGGCGACGCCCCTTCCGCCTCTGCACCTGGGATGGGGAACAGCGGGCGGGACAGGGACGGGAAGACCGCCGGGACGAGGCGTTCATGCATGAGAGAGCCGCGCGCCGACCCTCCCGCCGCCTGCCTGCGCCGAGTTCCTTCTCCCTCGCTTCTTTACCCACTGCTGCCTGCCGGGTCTCCGCGCCCTCCCTGGAAAATAATGCTTATCATTTGGTAACAGCGCTGGAGCCCCCGCCGGCTCGCGGCTCGCCCTGATTTGCGGGCGTCATCAGCGCCTGCGCCTCTTTGCAGAGCTGAGCCCCCCCTCGGCCCCCCAGCACCCTGCGAATGCAGGTCTCCTCCAGGTCCCTTCAGTTGCGAACCTGAAGGCACTCGCTGTCCCTGGATCCCTGTTGGAGCGTCTCCTTCCCAGCATGGTTGAGGTTGCTTTGAGGTTAACTCTTGGGAAGGGTGTCTTGCTAACCCCACGGTCATGGTTCCGCCTCCTCGAGGCCACCTCTCTTGAGGACACAGGGTGAAGCGCAGTAGCTGTGGTGGCGAGTCTGACGTGCTTACTGCCACAGGTACTCCGCGAGCATGGGCGTAATTGATGCGCCGAATTTGTCTTCCACTGCGGGGTTTGACCTTGAAGCTCCCTGAATACCTAGCGTTAGGTAGAGGAAAAAAAACAAAAACAAAAACAAAAAACTGGCCATTTTAACTTGTATTTGGCAGGGTTTATATACTGATGCTTTAGCTAATTTTAAAATTAAAAGCCATCAATAAGATAAGGAGAGTCCTAGCTTGCCCTTTACACTGCCACAGGTTAACTTTCTGGTATTGCAGGCCTGAAGTTGATGAGTTGGTTTCCTAAGACTGTTAACCTAGACATAGTTTAGAAGTAAAAGCATTTGTCTCTTGACTGTGTGGAGTGGTTCAGCCGAGCGTGTCTTTTTAATGTAACGTGTGTAAAAGAAGATCATGACCTTACGCTAAAAGACCAACAGCATTAATTATTAATATGCACTCCTCTGTCTTCAAGCTTCTAAATAATCGCTGTGTTAATACAGCGGTATTGATGCCAGCCCTGGAAAAGCTGGTTTTAATACACACACAGTGAAGACCTGGGCCCTCCGAGTGCAGAGTCGGGCCTGGCCCAGGCTGTGGCCCTGGTTTAGCACGTCAGGGGTCCTATATGCGCAGCACAATAGTTTCTGACCTTCTTAATTTTGTTTTGCTTTGCAGTTTTCTATAATTTGAACATGTTGGCTTCGCTCCAAGCTTATTTGTTCTCTAGCTATGCACAGTGGAAATTACAGTAGAGAATAGTCCGCCACCCCGCAAAGACGGGATTGGAGCTGCTGGTGTCCCTTGGGCAGTGGCCACGTTTGCCCTGGCTGGGTTGTGTAGTCACACTTGCGGGCAGGCTTCCGGGTGGTCTAGCCTTGTTAGTGTGCAGTTTTCTCTCCTGAAGAAGTCAGTAATCATATCTTGTCACAGATGGAGGGGAATCCATTGAGGGTCTGTAGAACAGGTTCTGGTGAACGCCATAAAGGCTGTGTGAATACTTTTCATGGTGCTAATACTTTTCAGCATTGTTCTGTTTCTACTCTTTTTTAATTTCCACGAAGTATTAACGATGAAGATGCTCCCTGGGCTGTTCAAAGTGATGTCTCTAAGCAGGAATAATTTTCAAAGTTTTACAGCTTTGAATCTTTTAGGTTACACACAGGGTGGAGGGAGCTAAGATGTCCAGCTACCAGCTGGAAGCGAAAGAATGGCACTGAACCTTGGCCAAAGCCTCCCTTGGCCTCTCGTGCTTGTGCTTGGTAGAATGCAGACCTGCACTCTTCACTCTCTTAATTTGAGTTTTTGTGGTACAAGATTTGCCCAAGAGCACCGAGTTCTAGGCTACTCTGAATTGTCAGAATTGTTGAAGGAAGAAATTTTTTGTTTCATATTGTCCACCTGTGCTTTATTCTTTTGGTCATTCATGACCTGTGCCTTCATTTTTAATTGTTTTGTGCTTGTAATCGTACCTAATTTTATTTATTTATTTATTTATTTATTTTAGGTACAGACCTCTGTTTTTTTTAAAAGTCCTAATTTTAATATATGCCTTTAAAAAGTGACTTTTTGATAGCCAAAGGTTTCCTCTCATTGCCTACTTTCTGTGTCGATTTCATGACTCTGCTTCCTCTTCTCTGAAATGAGTGTTACAGAATTCCCCCTCAGAATGAGTCTGTCCCGTTTGTCAGGAGGCTGTGGTACCTGCATCAGGACCCTTTCCGCAGAGCTGGTTTCTCAGGCACATCCTCTCGGGGTTCTCATGGGATACTTTAAAATGTATCTTTTCTTTCATAGGTAGGCTCTATGCTGTATGACCATAGATACTTGACTAATAAAAGGGACATTAGTACTCATGCCCCTAAAATAGCAAACAGAAGTTATGTGACTCCATAGTGATTTGGGGGTCTATTTTCCCGAAATCCGATTCTGAGATAACATTCAGAACCACACATCCTAAAATTCTGAGCTGAAGACTCTGAATTTTCAAGGTGTCTGTTTGTCCTCAACATCAGAGGTAAAACAATATTAAGAAAATACATCTGTGTAAGAAATAACAAAGTGATTAAATTAGTGGAGTTTTTTTCCATAGGTTGGATACTGAAAACTTGTTCCTAATAGTGACATAAAAATTTCATTTAATTTAAGTTTCTAGGGGAAGTTATAGTGAACCACTGGATTTTTTTTTTTTTTTAATTTGGTAGGAAAGATACCCTTAGCTGAGAGCATTAATTGTACATTTTTGTTGACAGGTCAGTGTTCTCAGACTATACCTGAATTACAAAATTTTGCAAGCTCCATAAAAAGCTTGTAGAGCTATTGATGAGGTGTCTAGAATTTCCAAGGTTTCAAATCATGGAAGAAGTTTTAGCATTTTTTTCCCATAATTTTCTTTTTCTTTTTTTTTTTTTTTTTTGGTACTAGGGATCAAACTCAGGACTTTGTGTTTGCCAGCTAGGCCCTTAAGCCACTGAGCTGTCCCCCCAGCCCTCTTTCAATAATTTTTAAAGTAAGCCTTTCAGGGTATCCAATGATACCAATTCTCAGAAAACTTCTCTGTCAAAGTTTAGACCTGTCCTCTCACTCTCCTTGAGCAGTGAGTGAGTCTGTAGGTTCATATGTGTATTTATGATGATGTATGTAGAGAGTATTCATTAATAAATAAACGGGTATTTGAAACAAGGCATACTTCTGTGTCTGAGGCTTGGAAATGAGGGGAACTGAAAATGCGGCTGTTCATCTGTGCATCACACTTGTTTTTCAGCATGGAGTTCCAGTCACTGGAAGCCATTTCTCTATGCTGGTAATGTGATATCCTGTTTTGAAATGCTTTCGTTGTGCTCTTTGTCATTCCGTGTGCCCCTAATGAGAGGCATGTGACAGTAGAGATTCCAGGTACAACCTGCGTTTGGTTCCTGTGCAGACCCTCTGCTCCTTTTTGGACAGTCTTTAACCTGGCACCCGCTAGTATATTTGCTAAAGCAGAGTTTTCTAAAACTCAACTGATGTCACATTTGAAGGCGCTGCCAAGAAACAAATGTGGCAGTTTCTAAATTTTGTGAAGCTGAAATCCCTGGTTACAAGAAAGAGTGCATGTCACAGATGAGTAGTTAGTAATGACTTCAGTTTAGCAGGAAAAGAGCAATTCCCATATGCTGATTCTAGGCTCATAACAAAGAATGTTATAGAAAGATTGCACTGTATTTAACAAACTGTGAGTTAATGTGACAATCCACTTTCTCATAATTTTTCAAAAATATTTTAACACAGAAAGCTCATTACAAATGAATTCAGACTGTTCTGTGCTGCAGGTCCTCACCCTTGAGGTAGGCAGTCACATTGTTTAAGTAAGTAAATTACTCCAGGATAAGTATTTATAAGGCCTGGGTAAATGAAATCTCACTGTCAAATGCAGAGCCCCAGCGCTCACCCCTGTATGGAAAGGAGGGTGGGTGTAGAAGAGCGCGGCAACTTTCAAGCCTGAAGTATCCAGCTAGGACTTCACCCGTAGAAAGAGCTTACCTTTCTGGGAGAAGCTACTTCCTGTTTACACATAGACTTTGCCTTCCGAGTTACCAAGCACATTGGCAGTCAGGAAAATGAGGTTCCATTTGTTTCTATCCTTGGGGTACACACTGGTGTGTAGATTTCTCCGACCAGCAGTGCATTCCCAGGGCCTTCTTGAGGGCCTGGTTTCTCACCTGCTTACTGATGTTGGTGCTCAGATTTCTGTGGTTCTCCAAACTTTCTAATGATACTGGAGGATTTCTTCTTGAATGCCAGTACTGACTGTCTCTTGAGAGCTTAGACAATGCTTATCATTTTGTGCCGCGAAGGTTCTAGACGTGGGCATGGGGAAGAACTGTGGAGGGGCAGAGTTAGTTTCATCACTAATTTGGGAAAAATGCCTATTCTCCATCATGAAAAAAGTAAGTCACTTTTCCAATTTAGAGAATGTTGTTTTATTTCAAAATGAACTTCTGTTCTCATTTTCTCCTTACCATACACATCAGGATACCTGCAGGTCCCTGATTCAGGTAGAGGGAAGTATGTAAAATTCCATGACAAAGAATTTCAGCGAGATACCTTTTATAATAACCATCCTTTCCTTTGAAAGTAAACCTTAAGTTGATAATTAAATTATATTCTAACCTTTCCACTGCCTAAGATACTCCCTGGTAACTGGGTCTGGAATTAAGAAGTTCTGGTATTGCAAATGTATGCTGCTCCTGCTGTGACATATTACGTATTTATTAGCAGGACACGTGTGGTCTTAGCGAGCTACCTTAGTTGCCGTGTGGATTTAAGGAACCAATTTTCCAAAAGAGACAGTGAAATTACTTTGAATACTTACCTCATGAAATGACATAAGCAGTAGAGAGTCATTGCTACAGTTTGATTTATATTTTTGTGTATAAATTTTTAATTTAAAAAAATCTTTACTTATTTATTTATTTGGTACAAAGTCTTGCTACACAGCTTCGACTTGTAGCGATCCTCCTGTCTCAGCCTCCCTAGCACTGGGATTACCGTCATGTGCCAGCACACCCAGTTTCAGTGGCCAGCACCATGTGCCTGGGTTTCCGGGGCCAATGTGGCATGCGGGGCTGGGGCTCGAACACTGGTCCTTGCCCTTGCCAAGTAGGAGCTTAGACTGCTGAGCTCCAGTGCCTTTCTTTTTTCAACACACATGGAATGACCCTTCTGCATGTCACTCATTATTGGTCCCCTAGTGGGGCAAGGAAAGGAAACAGAACAATAGTGACAGTGTGTCTCTTACAGTCCATTCCAATAGACATTGTTGTATTCATTTACTTTCTACTCCTCTTTCCATTCTCTTTGAAAGTAACATGAGGCAAGATATGAATATTATTGTAGGAATTAATGCAGGTAAAGGCAAAGAAGGGGATAAAAATCTGCCTAGGCCGTTATTTATTAATTCTGGTGAATGGTCTTGCATCATCTTCTGAATTTGTGTGCTTCCTGTTCATGTTTGTAGCTGAATGCATTTTTTTTTTCTCGCATCCAACTTTGGAAAAGAAGCCAGTTTCACCACGGAGTTACTTCGAAAGTACGAGTTGATCTTTGTCAACACTTTTTTCCCCCATGGCGAGGCCTAGTGTCTCACGTTTGAGAACAAGGTCAGATTGATTGATTGATTATTAATTAATTTATTTATTTTTAAAATCTATTTATTGGCCAAAAGGCAGTGTTGGCCTGTGTGTGGAAGCCCCTCCGACCCTGAGCACACGCTCACAAGCCAGCGTGGCTCACGTGGGCTCCTTTCTTCCAGCTCTCTGCCCAGCACCTGAGAGATACTGGGCTGGAGCGACAGGAGAGGGACACCTCTGTGTGCCCAAAGGGAGCCGGACCTTGGCATTCTCTTGTCGCTGAACCAGAGTCCAGTAGGATGATGAGCAGGCGATGCCCGAGTAGTTGCAAGCAGTATGGGTTTCCAGTGGGATTTAAAGTGTTATTTTAAAGGAACCGGTGCTAATGCCGTGTGAAGACTGCCCGGGTCTCTGTATAGGTGCGGCGTGTTGTGTGGAGTCCTTCGGCCAGATTTTAACTGCTGATTTGCCTGGATCAGAATATCCAAGGGGAGACTGTGGAGGTTTTCAAGTTCTGAGTGAGATCACAGTGAGATTAGGAAGATTTGGCTTCATCTTCTTCTCTTCTCTTCTCTTCTCTTCTCTTCTCTTCTCTTCTCTTCTCTTCTCTTCTCTTCTCTTCTCTTCCGTTCCGTTCCGTTCCGTTCCGTTCCGTTCCGTTCCGTTTCCTTCCTTCCTTCCTTCCTTCCTTCCTTCCTTCCTTCCTTCCTTCCTTCCTTAATTTTTTGTGTGTATCAGGGATTGAACTTGGGACCTGGACTTCACTTTGGAAATCTTATTTTCATTTCAGAAATTGTAAAATGCTGCAAGTCTAAGACTTTCAGAGTCAGAGTGGATTCCTGCTAGACAGGGCAAAGATAAAACATTAGTATGGCCAAACAGTCAGCAGAAAGAGGCAGAATCCACTAGGCTTATTCACTACACTTCAGTAATTTGAGAAGGTCCGCACAGTGCTCCACAGCACTTCTGGGCTTCTAGGTCCTGTGTAGGGCGTCGAGAATACATCGTAAATGACAGCATCGTCCCGGGAGCAATCCAGTGATGAAACATAAAATAGTGATAGTTGTGCTTCTAATTTAAATGAGGAGTGTAATAACTGAGAACTGCCTGCATGGCACAGTCTCATTAATCTCACAAATGTATCAGTAATCATGCTGTGATGTGAACTTACTGTACTTCTCTTTTTTTTGTAATGATGAGAATTATTTTTTTTGGGGGGGTTATTACTGGGACTCAAACTCAGGACCTTGCACTTGCCAGGCAGTGGCTGTTCTGCTGAGCTATCTCCCCAGCCCCAGAATTGAATATGTTTTGAAGTATGCGTGATTCTTTCGTGCTTCAGGACATGCACCACACGGGCCCAGCTTGCCTGTCCTCACTCTGCTATTTAGGGGAGTCAAGAGGGCTTATCTCCTAAGAGCTGAGATTCGCGATTCTCCCGTGGTGACTTACAGCCACCATGTCTGTGCACGCTCTTTCTTCTCTACTGCTCTTGACATATGTTTGTGTTTGTAGCATCGCTCTAATTTTTTTTTTCTCATTCAGCCTTTTCCTCTCTCCAGAAGCTGCAATGCTCTTTTCTACAGTCTCTTAGGTGTTGCGGCTGTTGGGCACCACACTGTGTTGTTGAGTTAAAAAAAGAAAAAAGAAAAACAGTGGAAACAGTAATTCTCCTAAAAGCAAGGTAGTCATTAGTACTTACTGTTAGCCTTCATGGGGATCGAGTGTTTTCCCTGGTCATTTTTGTGCTAAATCATGTCTCACCCTCCACTTGGAAACAAGTTGTTCGCTGTGAACTTGGCTCCTTTAACAACAGTAGCTAGCTTTTCTATAGAAACCTGCAAGTTTCTCTTGGAGATGAAATGTATTATGTGCTCAATAAGTAGTATATGCATAAATGAATTGCTCGGAGATTTTAGGCGGATGAAGTGTCCTGCCCATAAGTGGAATGTGTCTAACAGGAGTTACTGCCTTGGTGCTTTCTTTTCTAACCTGACAAGCAAGATTTTTTTAAAGCCATTAACACTTCTTCATTCGTGATGTAAACAGGGACCTTATTTAGAATAAAATACACACTTTATCTGTGTGTTACCTTGTACTTTGTGGATAGAATATTAAGCCATTTAGAAAGAGATCAATTTAAAATGAATGAAATGGGCTAGGGATATAGCTTGGCAGTCTAAGTGCCTGCCTGGCAAGCACAAGGATCCAGGTTCGATCCCCAGGATGGCGTACTGTGCTGGCCTTGGAGCCGTGAGGGACGGCTGTGCCGGCCACAGAAACCAGGCATGGTGGAGCATGCTGTAATCCCAGCGCTGGGTAGGCTGAGACAGGAGGATCACTTTGAGTCTGAGGTGTGTAACAAAACCCTATAGCAAAGAAAGAAAGAAAGAAAGAAAGAAAGAAAGAAAGAAAGAAAGAAAGAAAGAAAGAAAATTTAAATTGATTAAAATCGTCATTTAAAAAATAAAAAAATAAATGCGTTTATTAATACATAGATTTCAGTAATGATTTTCCTCAGTTATATTTAATTGTTTATTATTAAAACAAAGCTGCAGGATTTTTGCCACTGTCTCATCAGAGTTAAAGATCACATAAAATCAAACACAATGTTTTTAAATTATACTTTTAATTTTCAATAATACTTTCCATTGTAGTAATCTATAATTCCTCAGTACACACTTACATAGAGCTGCTCTAAGGTTTTGTGGACACACATGACAAAGTAACTAATACTGTCAGGAAAATGGGATTTTTAAAATAGAAATTTTGTTTAGTCCTTTCCAACAAAAATGGAATACTAACTAAAACCCACTGAAATTTTGCTGCTATTATTTAGCATCCCTGAGTTCACTTGAGAAATCAGTCTCTCCTGGGCTGAATTTCTGCCTTTGCTTTCTTCTGCCTGAGTCCTGCAGGTTTTTCTCTTCACGTGGCCAGCTTCAGCTCCTCTGCCTGTGCTTTTCCCTGTAGGATCCCTTCTTGTTATACCAAGTCTGGGTCACGAGCCCTCTTCTCCGGTGTTTTTCCTCCTAGACTCTGAGCACACAGAGGGCAGGCAGATTTTACACCTAGCTGATACGCAGTCGTATCTTCAGCGTTTCCCTCTGTTCCTGACATCTAGGCGGGCCACAAGATACACTGTAGAATAGATTGATGTTGCATAGGTTTGGAAGGCAGGTCATCCTAGCACTTGCTCAGATTTGTAATATTTGTTCAGAATAGAGGAAGGCGTGCCAGATGGGTATGGGTACCAGCAGGTAGACTTATCTTTGGTTTCTATAAAGAAATAACACTCTGGCATCAATTTGTTGGAGTAATCATTTGCAATCTCTTCATCAAAGCCAAGTGCAGAAGTCCCAGTGGATAAAGTGGACAGCGGTTTGTGCTGCCTGTAGCAGTCCTTTCTCAAGCAGCATTCTTGGCCTGAGAAGGTTCCAGAACAGTGCTTTGATGCTGTTGGCCCTGGCTGGCGTGTTTGGTCTCTTCACCATCCCTACACTGGACTAAACACATTGCCTGCCAGAGACTTCATCTTACAACTCTTTAGGACAGTGTTACTAATACTTTAGGAAGAATTGAGCTTTTATTTCAGTAATCCGGGGCAGGATGTTTTGGGACTGTGTCACTTGCTTGCTTTTAAATCTAGGAAGGTGGTAAAGATGGGAGTGGTCTACAGTTGCTTTTCTCAGTGACTCACATAGTGTCTCACTTGTAATATGCTTTGCTCTATTTCAGTGTTGAGACAGAGTAACCTTTGTTATAACAAGATTAAAAAAGCTGATGCCAGAGTGTTATTTCTTTATAGAAACCAAAGCTAAGTCTACCTGCTGGTACCCATACCCGTTTGGCACATCTTCCGATGTTCTGAGCAGATACTACAAATCTGCAAGTGCTGGAATGACCTGCCATCCAAGCCTATCAGACGCTGTTTGGCGAAGTCATTTCAGTGATAGTGTTTCATTTTCTGAACAGCATCCTCACTTGGGGGCTGAAAACAGGGCACCATTTGTAGGTGCAAAGCTGAGGACTATAGTCCAGGTGCCAGCGCGGTGTACTATTCATGGGGATCTGGAGTAACTTGCTTGTGAAGTAATTGGACACTGTCATTGTCATCATCAGGGTTTCACAGAAGTGTCACTGGCAGTGGTAGATTTTCAGTAGTGCTGAAGGAGGAAATGCCGTCCCTTTCCTAGGAGTCGGACTGCGCTTCACTCCTACCTCTGTGTAGGTCCACATGTAAGCTTGTTTCCCATGTTCCGCAGAAACACGGACGCAACATCAACACTTTGCCTTGTGGAACATTCAACACAGTAGCTCACTAGTCTTCATTCTGCCTTCATTCTGTGAAGGTTCCCAGATGTGCCCTCTTGGCGGCATTCTTGGGCTTTGTGGTTCTGCTTGAAGAACTCCCTGATGGACTATTTCTGTGTCATAGCGTCCAAGCCTGTGTGATAAATAAATTCCGTATGAGAAGATGTAATGTATTATTTATTCTCTTCTACCTGCAAGGCAGATGCCATATGCCGCAGGAAGGAGTGTAAGGCAGCGTATTTTCAAGTTTTCATGTTAAGATTCGTGCGGTGCCTGTTCATTTGGGGAGAGGGGACCAGCTTCTAATGTGCATTACACGCCAGTGTCTAAAGAAAATGCCAACCAAGTGGAAAGTGTAGCGCTAGTAGAATTTACCTGCTACCTTACCCTTTTCATGCAAAAGGAGCCACCACACTTCACTTAATTTGTGAGATAGAATACAGTGGGGTACCCCAGGATAGAGATTTACGGCAGCTGCTTAGGTGGAGGTGGCATTTGTCACATCTGCTTAGACACATTTCATTTATTCAGTTGTAGAAAAATATTCAGAATTCAGACATGTGATTTCTCTGGTGAATCCATGGTGTTGTGTTCCTGTTTTTTTATGTTTTTTTTTTTAACCTCGCTGGGCTCCTGAGGTAAAGAGGTGACTGTAGTCCCTCCTTCCAGTTCCCGCTTTTCACTTGTAAAATGGGATTGATCGATGGCAAAACCTAAGACTAAATGGTGAATTACATAAGCCAGTGAATAAATAGCTGAGACGTAATAGGTTCACAGCAAGTATTAGCTGTCTTCCCTTCACTTAGCTGGTCAGCATGGTGTAATCAGTGCGGCCCAGCCCCATGCCCTGTGTATTTAACAGCTGGAAAAGTGTGCCTGCATTCTGTCTCCGTGGTACCTGCGCCACTCTCAGAATAAAGGACAGCTCTTCTTTCTCCTGGTTCCTTACCTGTCCCCCTCTTGGCCTCATTGTTGTTTCCTACTCTTTTTTTTGCAGCTCATTTTTCTTTTGTGAGCTTTTACCCCTTTAAGTCTTTCTAGTTCAGCACCTTTCATTTTCTTCTCTCTTAATTTCTTTTTGTCATTTTTTTTTATTTTTTATTGTTTACTTTTTTTTTTTGGCAGAACCAGGGATTGAACTCAGGCCCTTGTGCTTGCCAGGCAAGCACTTATTCTGAGCCATCTCCCTGGCTCCTTCTCTTCGCTTCTGTTATCACCCCGTTGCCTACTTTGGTAGCTGCAGGCTCTTTGTGCTGCCTAAGTTGGTCTGAGGGGGGAGATGCGTCCTACTCAGCGGGGGCTGCTCTGCCTAGGTGTTGAAATAGAGCTGCAGCAAGGCCTCATGCATCGTGCTGCCTCATGGCTTCTGCAGAGAGACTTTGCTTTTCCTTCTGCATGCAGAGAGTCGCATCCACTGCCTTTCTAGATGAAGTGTAGGCGGGACATGAGCCTGCGGTTCAATACGTTATTACAGAATAAATGCACCTGTGCCGCTGTGCCTCATGCCAACAAGCACAGTATCTCCAGGGCTGCCCAGGCCCCCTGGGTCTCCCACCCTTGTGTCTTCCCCTGCAGGAATGAGTCACTGTGCGTACTGCTAACACTCTGCATCAGTTTTGTTGGTTTTGAACTTTTGTTGTCAGTTACAAGTGTGTGCTGTTCTGTGTCTGTTGTCTCACCCATAATCCTCTTTGGAAGAATCGTTTCTTTGGCATAGGTAGTTTCTTCATTTATATTGAAGCATAATATTCTTTTGTATGATTATGTAATGTATTCCAGTATATTCATAAACAATTTTTAATAAAATATTCTACTGTTGATGTATTTCTGGGTTGTTTCCAGTTTAGAAAATTCAGATAACAAAATTGTGACTATTTGTGCTTTGTGTGTATATATTCCTTATTTAGTTAGTTATTGTATTTTTATATTAAATGATTTCTTTGTGTCTTTCAAGATGTTTGAAGTTGCCAGGAGTCTGATCCAGATGTTGAGGGCTGGCTTTAGTGCATTCTTTTTTGATCTTAGCTGTAATTTAAAAGATAAATTTCCTTGTTAATATTTTATATAGTGTCTCCATTGTATAGGATATTTTGAATTTTAGAATATCAGGGAAACTATGGTGAAAACATTATAAATAAAATTTATGTGTCCATGTAAATGTGTACTCTTAGAGTAATTATTGTGTATTTACTAAATGAATACCACATAGGGAATGATCACTGTGTAGAAAGCAAGCTGATTTTTAAATGGTCCATCCTCTAACTGTGCACTCAGTCCACAGATATTTTTGCTACATAAAGTTATAGAGACATTTATAGAGCCCGAATCAAGCCAAGATGGTTGTGATTCACAGTTTCACATAGTAAATTTAATCATTCTTATTTCTCACTACATGTGGCATGCTGCTTTGTGCTCCTGAATCAAGAGCTTTGATATCTGATTCTTTTTTAGCCCTAGACAAAGACAAAATGTCTCAAGCCCCTGTATGTGTTGATTTGGTGTTATTTTTTAAATCTTTTATTTCATTACTTAGTACAGGGTCTCACGATGCAGGTCAGAGTCGTAGTGCTCCTCCTATCTCAGCCTCCCCAGGGCTGGGATTACAGGCATACACCCCTTACCTGGTTGCCGTGGCGGGTATGGTGCTGTGGAGTTCTGGGGTGGGCACTTGGACCACAAGCTATCTCCCCAACCGCTGGTGTGTTATGGTGATGACACATTTTAGCATTACTCTAGATTTCATTTTCCAAAGTCTTTTTAATGCCAGACTTTCACAGGGATGAGCAATATGCATAAATTTTTGTGTGTTAATATCCATCCATCCATCCATCCATCCACCCATCCAGGACGAACCTTTATGAGGGTCTACTCTGGCTTAGGCTCGTCTCTGTGGGAGGGCCACATTCCTGACATTTTCCAACTTAAAACCTTACGCATCCCTTGCTTGAATAACCCAGTGACCATCTCTTCAGGAATCACCATTGCAGTGTCCACTGCTGATGATGGGGACACGTTCTGGCCTCAGATGTGTTGTTCTTGGAGATAGCTTGAGGACCTTTGATGACAAGTAGATACTTACAGGTACAAATTGCTATGTTAATTTGATTAATATGATCACATCAATAAAAATATACTCTATTTTGGCATTAATAATGCTAGTAAAGGAGGGATTCACAGTCTATCAGATTTGCTTAAGAGTCTCTCTCTCTCTCTCTCTCTCTCTCTCTCTCTCTCTCTCTCTCTCTCTCTTTCTCTTTCTCGCAGAACCGGGGATTGAACTCAGATCCTTGTGCTTGCCAGGGAAGTGCTTATTCTACTGAGCCATCTCCCTGGCCCCATTGCTTAAGTCTCTTAACAATTAACATGGTATGACTAGCACCTTAAAAGGCCTGGTGCCTAAAGGGCCACATGACAGTGGGACTGTGGAAACCCTAGAGGGCCACATGGAAGTTAATTTATTTTAGAGATGTGTAGTTTGATTCCTTTAGTGCTATGTTGTGTCAGGAAGCAAAGCCCAAAGTTAGGTAGACCAGTAGTTTTTAAGGTGACTAAGAGTGTATATTCACTTTATAGAACTATAAGTGAAGCAAATGTGTTTAATGGCAATCTTTGTGTAAAAAATGTCTTAGAGATTTTTAAGAACTTTCTAAAGCATCCTGCATTACGTGTAGATCTAAATATTGCATCGCTGAGCTGTTTGCTGTAACAGATGAAAACACAAGTGCATGTATGAGAACTGTAGTGGGTGGCTTAGTGATCTAGTGAGACTTAGGCTCTTTTAGAACCAGTTAGTTCAATGACAAGTTCTCTGTGCAGGCAGTGTTTTCAAATTCTGCAAGTCTCAAGAGCCTCATCTGTAAAATGTGAATAATAGTTGCATTTTGCTCACAAGATCATTAACCAAAATTAAAATCAGAGGAGATGGTATGTTCTTGGTACAGTACTGGGTAATACAGTAACATTAACATATAGTGCATGTTTGTTACCAACTGCAAGTTTAGGTCTTTATCAACATTTCAAGATCAGGGTCCTACAAAGAAAGAACTCAGGTCTGATTTTTGGCTTCTTTCAATATTCAGTTAGGCTTTTGAAAGAACTATTTATAAAACACCTGAATCTAGAATTGTATATATTTTTCCTTACCCTGCTATGACAGGTGTCCATGAGAAGATTGATGGAGAGAAGAAAGTACTAATAGGAGGGCGGGTGGTGAAAATCTTTTCTAAGGGAGTGTGTGTGCGTATACATCTGTGTGTGTTTAGATAGATTCTTAAATTCATATTGAACTTGAAAGTGAAGATCGATTAGATTACCTATAAAAATGTTAAATAAATGAGCTGGTTTCTATCAATTCTGCACCCTCAAACATATGTAGCACATCACTATTCTTTCGTGTGTGTGTGTGTGTATGTGTGTGTATGTGCATGTGTGTGTGTGTGTGTGTGTGTGTGAACTGTGGGATCCCTGGAGAAACCTACAGTATGGTCGTCCTTTCCGATTAGGCTTTTGCTGCGACTTTACTTTTGTGTCTGGATTTGTGTTTGAAATTAATTTTGAACTTGTTCTCTGTGTGAGATTTACTTTAGCGTCTATCTAGACTTTTTATTTTCTGCTTTTTTTGTTCTGTCTCTCTCTCTGTCTGTCTGTATCTCTGTCTCTCTCTCTGTCTCTATTTCTCTGTCTGCGTCTATCCCATCCCTGTCCTTGTCCCTGTTCCTGTCCCTGTCTCTGTCCCTGTCTCTGTCTCTGCCTCTGTCTCTGCCTCTGTCTCTCTCTGTCCCTGTCTCCCTGTCTCTGAGCCTGCCTCTGTCTCTGTCTCTCTCTGTCCCCGTTCCTTTCTCTTGTCCATGTCCCTGTCCCTGTCTCTGTCTCTGTCTCTGTTCCAGTTCCTTTCTCTGTCCCCGTTCCTTTCTCTGTCCCTGTCCCTGTCTCTGTCCCTGCCTGTGTCTGTAATGAAACACAGCCTCCAAACTGACAAATCATCGTGGTCTGTTTGTGACCTGTGGGGGTAAGAGAGGCAATCTACTCCGCAGAGACCTGTTGTCTGCTTTTCTGCTTCACCCAGAAACATGAGCGAGGCCGATATTAAGCTCTGTTAGTGGGTCTGCACTTGGTCTGTGTTCCTGACTGTGCTCTTGCTGTTGGCAAACTATTCTACATTATCCCTGGTTACCTGGGGACAGAGGCTGACTGGGGTTGTGAGGGTCAGGACTGATGACAGCGGGGATGTGATACTCTCTCAGGCATCTGCAGCGTTTGAGAACTACTGATTGTAACTATAGGATCTGTGGATTCTTTAAAGCAGTCCTGGGTCTCTCTCTCTAGTGGCTTTCCATGTTTCAGGTTTCCTTAAAGTCCTAACTGTATTTGAGGCTGAGGCAGGAGCATCGCCATGAGTGCCAGGTTAGTGTGTGGACTCCCAGACTGAAGTGTGCAGGGAGGGGCTCGCTCAATCCTTCCGCTCCGCACAAAGGGCTTCTTTATGCACTGGTATCTGTATATACTATTTAGCTCACGGGAGACATTGAATTTATAACCTTACATGCTTGTGACTGTAATTTAGATATCTGGGATCTTATTACACACACATGCGCGCGTGCGCGCACACACACACACACACACACACACACACACACAGTTTATCTGCCACCTTTTAAAACTCACTGTTAATCTCTAACCGGTGCCATTGCATATTCTTTCAAAATGCTGATTCTAGATCTTTCAGGATAATATATTGTGATCTTCTTTAAAATTTATAGCTATGCTGAGGGAAAACCCAGAGAAAAGTTAAGGTCACTTTTCTCTTTTTTATTAACAAAAGAGAAAAGTGACTTCAACCTGCATGTATATAATTGTTTTCATCAGAAAACAAAGGCTTCAGAACTGTCTACTTTTGAGCAAAACATCTTACTTTTCTTGCAGCTGGATGGAGGAACCCTGGTTTCTTTTAAAATGCCACACACGCTTTGACGTCTTGGTTATAGTTCTTCATCCAGCATTACTGTCTTTGAGCAGCATCTTCTTTGTTAACACAGTGTTACTCATATGGGGTAAGTGGGTTTTTGAGACCCTAAAACCCAGCAAGATTGGGGAATCTCATCCAATTGGAACCGGCTCTATCCTGGGCTCCCTGGGACACTTCAGAGCTGTAATTGCTAATGTATGTTGTGGATCTTCACGAGAGGTGTACAAAGTACAGTTTTCACTAAACTTGGTGTGACCTTTCAGTTCTTTTTCAAAGCCAGTATATTGGGAAGAACCTGATGAAACTTCTTGGCTCTGCAGAGCTTAGCTAAACTCAGGGAGTAAGCACAAGCAGGATGTTCTGGAGTTGGGATTTCCAGAAAAAGATTCTTACAGCTGAAGCATCCTGAACTTGTTCCATCCCCAAGTTATGAATGGATTCTGGGGGTTCTTGTTTTTCTCCAAGCATAAAACTTTTTTCATTCTAGATGAGAGGGGCACATGGTTTAGCCCATCTTAATGTCGTAAGTGTCCTTCAAGTATGGTAATTTTTGTGAAAGATCGGATTGCTTTGGAAAAGTTCATTGTACCTATTAACAAAAGAAAAAAGTGACTTCAACCTGCGTGTATACATTTTGTTTTCATCAGAAGTAAAAATGATTATAGACGGGCTAAATTAAGTAGTCTTCACTAAGCAGGGGGATAGGTGTTGAATCATCATGCATGGTATAGTGCTATCAGTCACTAACTTGATTTGGATGAATTTTTTAAAACATACATGCAACAAAAGATCCTTGCCCCTGTGTCTATTTAGTGTGAATTGTTTTGCAGGCTCCTTTCTTGAGTGAATGTATGAACTGATTCCTCATGATGCTTGTGCCTTTGTCTTTGGCTGCTCCTGTGGTTCTCTCCTCGGGCCTTGGTCATCAGATGTGTACAGGCCTTTTAAGTTGCTTTCTACTGGGTTGTAAAGAACACAGTGATCTGGGAGTTCGTTCCCCATTCCATGAGGAAGCACTGTTGCTTACAGTAGTGCAGAGTTACTTCCCTTCACTGTGCAGAGAGGTCTTTGCTGTGTCTATGCACACAGACAGATTAGCAATATAAATTGTCAATGCGCCCTTTAGTCTTGGCTTCACCTTGGCACTCTTAAATCAAAATTTTGCCTTACATCTGGCTCCCTAGTGCTGTGAAGATAGCGGCATTCTTACTGCCTGAAGTCCGCCATCTTTCTGGATTACAGCCTTTAGAGTAACTGTTCTGTGTACCTGTGAGGCTTTCCCACATCGAGTACCAGTGACGAACACAGTTTTCAAATGAGGGAACTGAGACAGCTGTTAGGCAGTTATACTGGTGGACTGAATAAATGAGATTTTCTTTTCTGTTGGATTATATAAAAGACAATAGAAAACAGACAAACCAATATCAATACATTAAAACTAAACTACCTTTAATGTACAGAGATGTTTTTAAACCAATACCAAGAAAGTTAAAAAAAAAAAAATACTAATGTGAAGCACAGTACTTGGTATTTTTTGTTATCATTGAGAATCTAATTTTCATCCAATAAAATGTCAGTTCACTTTATAACTGTCAAGATAAATACAAGCATTTGTACTTTTCATGAGCTACTCTTTTTGTACATAATTCTATGTTTGGCTCTCTGCCCAAGGACTTGTGGAAATATTTTAAGTTTAACAAAGAATTAAAGGATAAAGTTGAGCCTGACCCATATGCAAATATAGCCAAATTGGCCTCTTTAAATCAATAGTTATTGTTTTGAAACTGTATTTTTTGTACAGAGGAGTAGGTATCATTCCATATGGGTGGGGAAACAAGTGATAACATTTTAAATTTGCCTATTGCAGCTATGATTTTATTCATATTAGAGTTGTTAATGTTTTTCCTTCTTGCCAATATGGAATGAAACTATCCAACGTTCCTTTCCTTGTAACATTCTAACATCTCCTTGTTCTGTTTTATGCTGCAGTATCATTTACATTTGTGGCATCAAGTCCTGGAAGGAACAAGTTTTGTTCTTTCCTTCTAAAAGTAAGATGGTGAGTGAACTTCTTTCAAGTCACAGATGGATACATGAAGACTGAGCTTGGCAAATATGATACTATTACTTACCATATTATCTTCTTTAACCTAGACTCCAGAATTTCAAATTAGATAAATAAAATACAGAGAACCTGGCATGATAAAAGCCTAATAAAATGTGTTCAGGGCCGACATCGAAACTCTTTGAAACAGGATATCTAAATACTGTGCATTTTATCTCAGGGAAAGAAAGGCAGAGAGAGAGAGAGAGAGAGAGAGAGAGAGAGAGAGAGA
>NW_004524755.1:764856-800645 GCF_000260255.1 Octodon degus | reverse complement strand
AAGAGAGAGAGACAGATGGGGGGAGAGAGAGACAGACAGAGACAGAGAGAGACAGAGAGAGACAGACAGACTGACCAACCGACCGACCGAAACATAGAGACAGAGAGTCACAGCATTAGAGACAGAGATACAGAGGTGAGAGACAGAGATAGAAATTGATTGATTTTGGTTTTAGTGTCCAGATAGCTATTGACTGGCTTTGTGCTCTAAAGTATATGGTAATAGAACTGATCATTTTGGATTTGATGTGAATTAATATGAGATTTATTTGATAGGTTTTTTTTTTTTTTTTTAGGGTGATGACTGTTAAATCTCAACAGGATTTAAGAAGTCCAAAAATACCTTTAAAGATTCGGGGAAACAGTGGGTTCAGAGAGGACAAATTAAATAGAAATGGATAGCAAAAAAACAAGATCTGACGTTGAGTTTATGAAGTTTGATACAGTTTACAAAAAAAGCGATCTACCATTGAAGTATAGCCCTGAAATCTGAAGGAATAGAAAACACTTAAACTCCTTCAGTGATTCTTGGATTTGTGAATTGGGTAAACAATGTCTCTTGCGTTTTATAGTTCACTTAAGCAATCTGATTTTGATCTGTATATATGGAGCAGACAGGATTCAAGTGTTTTGCTCGCACACCAATGAGCAGACACATATGCTCCTTAAAAACTGAACTTTGTGTGGTGTTCATATGGAAGCTATCTAGTTTGCTATAGGCCTAAGACTTGACCTTCCCTTTATTTTACTATCACTTTCTTAATTCTTTAAATTCTTTGTGGGGGACTTTTGATCAAAAGAAACATTTTGGTTTTCTTTTTCTTTCTTTATAATTTCTTAAAAATAAAAGCTACATCAAATGTGTAATTAATCTCAGTACTCCTAGGCTGAAGTTACAAGCAGGGAGGGGAGACAACGTAGATCCACAGAGGAGAAGACCAACAGAACTTTGCTTTTTGTGCTAAGCTTTGATTTCAAGCACTTGAAAGTTTTATTATCTAGAAAAACAAAAAGAACATGTCATCTGGTATTATATATTATGAAAATAAGATCTGCTACTTATAATAAAAATCATGTGCAGCAGGATTAGAGACTGAGGTCAGATTACACAATCTTTGCCCACCTAATTTTTTACAGTCTTGTTCAGAATATAGACTTGTGTACACACACACACACACACACACACACACACACACACGAGATGACTTTTGGGAAGGACTTTCTTTTAGGATCAGGCGATCCTTGTGTTCATTTTCTTTGCTGTTTAACAATACTTTTACTACCTTAAAACTAATGACAAATAGTACAGTTAAAATGATCCTTCTTGTAGTTGATGTTAGACATCCATTTTTAATACTTGAATTTTGGGGGAAATGAATAACTGAGCAAACGGTAGGCATTAGTAATATTTAGGTCATCCTTAGTGATTGGTGGTTTAATATTTTATAGTCTTTCAGCAAAATTGGACAAAGGTTTTCAAAGGTAAAAGTAAAGTGTTATTAACCAGAATGATTACAGAGTCACAGAGTCAGGGAGAAGCTTAGAAATAATTTATTCCCTCATTATTCAGATAAGAAGAGAGACTGACTCAGCATGGGAAGGACCTGCCCTTGGTCACATAAGCGTGTGATTTGGGTCACATCCAGAAACTGGACATGTGATTTCTGCAGGCCTTTCTTTCTCCTTAGGTTTTGGTTCATTACTTTAAGGTCAGTATTTTATACAGAACATCTATAACTTACGTGGCTTACCCTCCAGTAGCTCCTCACCTAGTGGAGTTACGTACTGGTGCTTACCTTCATTGAATGGCTGAGTGATGTCAGTTTCTTTTAAAATTTTTGTGGTAGCTGTTTTCTTTAGTTGAATAATATATTTAATTTCCCCTTACAAGTTTATTTGGGTATTTCACAAATATGTATATATATATATATATATATATATATATATATATGGGTATGCATATTTATAGACACATTTATATAGGTAGACATGTTTTTATGTTGACATATTTAATGTATGTACAGATACATGAAATATAAATAAATTATTAGTGGGCTATCCACAGTATCCAGATACAATAGAAAACTCCGATTCCCTTGGCTGTGAAGTTACCACCCTGTGAACATAATTCTGTCTTTTACAGAAAATTGTTTTCTTATATATTTAAGCATTTTAATCAGTGAGACCAAGTAGTTATTAAGACTATATTTTAAGCTGTAATGCTGACTGTTATTTTCACTGCTTAAATCTAAGTAATACTGTAAATTAGACATAGTGCACTCTCTATTGATTTTTTAAAAAAGTAATAGTAAACACTTTCTAAGAATGAAACAAAGCTTTTAGAGTTAATTTAGAAAGAAATAGCCAAGCGTGTAGATACTTATGATTTTTGCAGATGCAACACCTTATGTCTCAGAATTGAGAAGATAATGGAGCGTTTGGGTGAAGCTAAGCACATTTGCAACCCGTTCACATACCCGGATCCTGAGTGCTTGGCCGTTTCAGCCGCGCTTATGCGTTCTTGTGAGTGCAGACGATGTCGGGTTATGCGGTGCTCGCTGCTCCCCCCAGGTCAGTTTCTCACGTTACAAAGAGGGCTTCAGTCAGAAACTCTGAGCCTTGGGGGTTGCCAGCCCCGTTTTGTCCAGTAGGCCTTCAACTCCATTGTCTCAGCCGGCTGTGTACAGTGGGCCTACTGTACCTGGCATCTTGAACTTTTTGTTTTTGTAGTGTGTGTGCGTGAAGCATATTGGCTGTTGCGGCACAGGATACAGTCTACAGTAGACTTGCCAGAATTGATGACTGAAGTTCTGTCGCATGGTTCTGTACTTTAATGACTTTGAACTTTTCCCTAGTGAGGCATTGCTTGTGTTTACAAAGAAAGCTCCTATCCCCCCAGTGTTAGAGTAGGTAAGTATCATAGTCCTTAGGGGGAGCGGGTTGGGATCAGGTACTTTCGCCAACATCACAGTGTCTTGTGAAACTGATTTCGAGTCTTGTGATCTTTTTGTCATCTTCCTCCCACTGCTGCTTTATTAAATCCGAGGGAGGAGAGCTCAGGGTCTGCTCCTGCAGTTGTTTTTCCCAGCGGCTCACGATGCGGCCGTATTAATGTATCTTAGGTGCGATACCTTAAAGTCTGTTTGCATCATTTGGGAAGGAAAATTTTTCTTTTGCTTTGTTTTGCAGAAATGCAGCTCGGCTCTCAGAAAGTCTTCTGTGTCCTCCCAGCATTTCTAAGACAGTCGCGTTAGCTTCCTGCTAGTTGACTAATAAAATTAATAATTGTAAAAAGCACTCTAAAGCCACATGCCTTATGAAGTCAGTGCTGGGTATGATTTTACAAGTATGTGATCTTTTTTTTTTTTTTTTTTTTTTTTAATGAAAATGTTAACTGGAAAAGTTCTTGGCAGACAGTAAAACATCATGCAATCTGTTATTTGTCTTACAGATAATAACTAGAGGGTGGCTGTAGTCTTAGGGTATCTAACTTACGACTTGCTAGAGGAGTTTCTTCCACTTAGAAGTATTGCAAATGTGCTTATATTTACACAATATGTCACTCTGAAAAATGATGATCATATAATTCCAGTAAGAATTATTTTTTCTATAACTACTTCAAAGTATAGTCAACTAAATTAGCCACATTTTTTTAAACAGCAACTGAAATGTACATGCCCTTACCCCTATAACATCAAATAAAACCCAAGTGGCCTTTCTGATACTTCTTTGAAGTTTTAGCAGTTAACCTTCTTTGCAACGTATATTACTAAGTGCTGTACGCACCATAAGGACCTAGTGAGTCGTGTGTGTTCCAAAGGTCTATTCTGGGGTGTAAGAGGAACTGAAATCTGGAAAGATGATAGTCTAATTAAATCACATTTGTCCTCTAAAGCCCTAAACATTTTGGCTGAATAGTTTTGAAAGTTGGACCCATTACATCTCTTTATGATAGCGATAAACGAGTAAGATCAATAACTGTTCTTTGTCCTGAAAAATAATCTAATTTTTTAAAAATTTTAATGCATTTAGATCTGTTCATTTTTAATTTAATTTAGTTCCCTGGTTATTCAAATTGCTGTCATTTTTCCATCCATCTTAACATCAGTATATGAACATAAGTCATTTTCTCTTGCTTTTGATGGAAGGATAACACGAAGAAATTATCACTTCTTTAGACATTCTACTTTTCATGTAGGATTTTAGTTTTTTGTATAACCCTATTTACTTACGTAGGTGAGTCAGAGTTCAGTCATATTATTGAAAAAAATAAAGACAAAACACAATTATTCAGTGCTTGTCAGAGGAAACCTAGTGTAATATGTGTAATGGAAGAAACAGTCATGAAATTCAAGAAAGTCCCATTTTCATAGATAGGAATGCCTGGTAGTCGGTGATTTAGAATATTCTTTTTGTTGGCCACCTTAAATGTATAGAGAAACATGCATGCACACACACATGCTCACATGCAATTGCGTGTGCACACACACACGTGCATTTTATTGGGGCTCTCACTGTGTTGCCCACGCTGTTCTCAAACTCCTGGACTCTCTTTCCTCCTAACTTCAGTCCCCCAAAGAGCTGAGACAAGAAGCATTTGTTATTACTTCCAACCTGTACATTTTGTTTAAATTTAGTTTAAATGATAATGTATTTCTGAAATTTCCCTTGAATTTTTTTCTCTTTATTTTGCCCTTTGTTGGCCATTATCTTTCAGTCTTCCAGGAGTTCCCCCTTCCTGAGGTGTCCCATCACTTCTGAAGGATAGGGGTCTCCCAAACTATTCATATAAGACCTTATAATGCAAGCCCTGCAGAAATACAGGTAGGCAGTGCTGCTTCTTGTGGTGAAGATTCCCTAGGTTTGTTCATTTTGGTCCTGGAAGGTGGCACCAAGGAGAGGAACACATGGCTCCTGCCCCAAGGAGCCAGGCAGGGTGCTGTTGTCTCAGAACAATCCCTAACTGTTGATGGCTCTGTCTTTCATCTTGGACATTTTTATTGTTCTGAGAGGGAGATCCTATGGCTCTTTGATGAATGATGTTATTGGTATATAAGAAGAGTGGCATCTTTTTTCAACAGGTATACTGCTATTAACATTATTCACTAAGGTGAATTTTTGCCTTGTAAATGATTCCTTATGCAAATACTTCATTATCTTTGTTCGGAGACTCCTACTATAAAAAGTTTTTGCTTGCCCAGCTTTTCAGAAGCAAAGGTACTCCTGTCTTTCCCAAGCCAGTCTGATTCCTCAGCACTTGTGAAAAATTAGACAAAAATGACTAATACCATGTTATTAATTTGGATTTTCCCAGCATGTTTTAGATAATCATGGTGTCATGAACTCTATTAAATTGGTCTTTGTAGCAGTCTCCTACTAAAGAAGTCTTGTTTTACTAGAAATTAAATTTTGCAGATATTTAGGTGAGGCTTTAGACAGCATTAGACAGCTTTGCTGCTGTGTCCTTATGGAACACGTGTCACAGAACCCCACCTTGGATTAATCTTTGCTAATTCATTATTCCATTGATAGGACACACATTATTTCCTGCTTCTCTGTGTCCTTACAATTCTGAGTCCTTAGATCTCCATGGAGGAATTGGTCCGCAACACACTAATTTTGACCTTGGTTGATGATGTCATTGTCCAGAAAGACTCACTTGAGCTATGACATAATAAGGAAACCACAGGATACTGCTGAGTCTTCCCCATTTTCAGCTGCAACTTGACGGTGTTCCACGTGGGGTCGCCGTCCACAGCGCTCCTGGTGGCAGACCTGTTTGCCGCAAGCCATGTGGACCCTGCCCTGGCTTTGTTCACTTTGCCAACATCCTAGAGATGGACCTCTTGAGACCTGAACCGATAGCCATACTGATACACACCGGATCTCATTTTCAGAACAAACCTCCTTAAAGAAATGGGTTGGCAGCTCAGCGATGAAGTGTTCATTACTCTCCATTTCCTGGTAGTAATGACAGGGCTCTTTTCACAATGGCCATAACACGGCTGTTCTATCTTTATGCCAAGGAGAGCGTTTTGGTGGACAGAGTACAGCTTGCTTGCACAGTGTAACAACAATAAACTATAATTGATGATGTTTCTATGTATCACATACACACATAATATGTATTCCATCAACTGAAACATGTATATACATTCTATAACATGTATATATTATATATAAGCTATAAAGTGCATAAATATATGTGTGCCTACAGATCCATTACAGCTACAGAAAAAAGTTGGGCAAAAATGTAGTTGGTAAAGCAGACTGATAATTATACTAGAACCAGTAAGGATAATGAGCCCCTTAGTATTCATAAATCTTTTTAAATAATAGATGAGATGGTCTGGGACAAAAATAATTCCAAATGTAAATTGTTTGCTTTAGTTTCAATTTCTTGCTATTTTTAAGACTGATATTTCTGCCAGAGGAAGTATTTCACTATATAACTTAGAAAATTTTGAATTGAATAAGCAAAGTAGTCTAGATTTGATTACATGCCTGTGACTTTCAAATAACTTTGCTGTGCCTGTTCTGTGTATTTTTTGTAGATATGGTCCGGAAAAAGAACCCCCCTCTGAGAAACGTTGCTAGCGAAGGTGAGGGCCAGACCCTGGAGCTGATAGGTGCAGAAAGCAAGGTGTCTGGACAGAACAAAGAATTTTCTGCAGATCAGATGTCAGAAAATCTGGATCAGAGTGATGCTGCAGAACTAAATAATAAGGAGGAGCACAGCTTGCACGTCCAAGATCCGTCTTCTAGCGGTAAGAAGGAGGCCAAAAGCTCAGTCCTGGGTGAGAAGGCTGGCTTCAAGTATGAAAGCCCCAGCAAGGGAGGAAGCCTTCCCTCCTTTCCTCTTGATGAGGTGACAGACAGAAATATGCTGGCTTTCTCATCTCCAGCTGCTGGGGGAGTCTGTGAGCCCTTGAAGTCTCCTCAGAGAGCAGAGGCAGATGCCCCTCAAGATATGGCCTGCACCCCGTCAGGGGACTCTTTGGAGACAAAGGAAGATCATAAGATGTCACCAAAGGCTACCGAAGAAACAGGGCAAGCGCAGAGTGGTCAAGCCAATTGTCAAGGTTTAAGCCCAGTTTCAGTGGCCTCAAAAAACCCACAAGTGCCTTCAGATGGGAGTGTGAGACTGAACAAATCCAAAACTGACTCAGTGGTGAATGACAACCCAGATCCGGCACCTCTGTCTCCAGAGCTTCAGGACTTCAAATGCAATATCTGTGGGTATGGTTATTATGGCAACGACCCCACAGATCTGATTAAGCACTTCCGAAAGTATCACTTAGGACTGCATAACCGCACCAGGCAGGATGCTGAGCTGGACAGCAAAATCCTGGCCCTTCATAACATGGTGCAGTTCAGCCATTCCAAAGACTTCCAGAAGGTCAACCGCTCCGTGCTTTCTGGTGTGCTGCAGGACATCAATTCTTCGAGGCCTGTTTTACTAAATGGGACCTATGATGTACAGGTTGGTGCTTTATGTTGTGGTCTTTTGGGACAGAAAAAGTTATAAGCAATGAAATGTGAGTTTTCACATGCATGGGAAAAGCAAGATCCTAAGACCAGATCGGTAGCTTTCCATCCATATGCAAAACAGAAGAGCTGAATGTTCCCAGGGCAACCTCGTCCTGATGGCTTTCTGAGTTGTCTTTAGCCCCTTGTGATGGGAAAGCTCCCAGCGTTTCTGTTAGGCTGGAAAAAGTCTTTTCATAGAACTGAGATTCATATTTCTAGACATGTTTCATGATAACTGGATATTTTCACAGTCTTCCAAAAATGGCAATAATCTTTATGGCTGTGCATGGTAATAATTCATTCCTTGTTTTAGTTTCTGATTATAAGGCTTCTGTTAGAATTTTTTCTTTTTTGAAGGTCTTTCCTATCTCTTGGATTACAATTTGATTTTATAGTGAGCTTGACTAGATTTGGTTCACGTTGATGGTTACAGAGTTATTCCCATGAAGAAACAAAATAATTGCAAGCGAAATTTTTGGAAAAAATATGATGATTGTAGAGATATATTTATGAAAAAAGGAAAATAAGTATAAATGGAGATTTGGAAATAACCTTTTAGATTGGTGAAAAAGAAGTAGTTATGGTTGTAAATAATAGAGACACCTGAATGACCTTGGTGTAGGCCAGTAAAGCATGCCTTTCTGCATTTAAGGAAAATAGTAATGATTATGAAAACATTAATGATGACTTAGCTGTATTAAAACCAGCATATCGTTTTGATCCACTTTCCTGTCTTATTTTGCATATATGTTAAATAAAAAAATGCTGATTTTAGGATGAAACAGGGAACTTATTGTAAAGAAACGTGTTCATCTAACTTCAGCAATTTTTATGTAGATGAAACTTTGGGTCAGCTTGAGAAAGTTTTTGCTGTAATCTGTAGATTTTTGATAATGTTCTTATGTCAAGGGATTTCTGAATATTAAGTTGAAAATTAATCTTCCTTAAGAATGACTAGAAGTTCCAGAAAAGTGGTGTGATCATGTCACATTTATTTAGATTACTAAATCTCTTGAAATATCAGTCATTTTTTTGATAGCTGCAACACATCTGCTGTGGTCTTTCTGTTGACCTAATGCCAAGTGAGAAAGCCAGGCAAAAGAGGGGCTACAAATAACACGTAGTGAAAGTATTTTGCAATACTTACAAGAAGAATCAGGAGAAATTTCTGAGCTCTTTAAATGTCAGAATGGCAATCTTCCTACATTAATGGAGTTAGGAAGAACTCTTAAAAAGCCAGTTTCGTCTTTGGTAAAGCTCTCTAAAAATTCTGCCTCACTTTGTGAATTTCCACAAATAGAATCATTTCTGTGGAGAAGCAAATTAAACCAACATAATTATTATGCATGAAAGCTCTGTGCTTTGAACTGCTGTCTTATTAAAGATCCTTTCACTGTCTTATGTCAGATGCACTCTGCTGTCAAACTATGATTGGAAAGCAAATACACGTTTTAGATAAAAGAGTTGGAAGTGAATAATGTCGGTATGTGAAACGGTGTTTTATAATTAGCAAGTAATATGATGTTAATACCTGGATTTCCGGCAGGAGTTTTAGTTGTGCACACTGGGGATAACTTCTGAGGGAGCTGATAGCTGCTGTCAGAAGATTCTAGAAGTAAGATTACTAAAGGCCTATAGTTCAGAAGAATTCTGAGTTTTAAACACCCTTCCATTTCCCCCAAACAGTTATTTGCTAGATTCTTAGTTATTTATAGTAAAGTTTATGTTTGGGTAGAACACTTTTCCTGGGCAGTGTTTTCAGAAATAAAACAGATGTGTGAGCTATCTGCATTTGAGCTAATAGAACTAGAAATAAAGCAGCTGATCCTGGACTGTGCTGTCTACGAAGTCCTTGCAACCTGCCCGGGAAAGAAGACAAAAGGTGGTAGGAGATACCACTCGTAAGGTACTGATGTTAAAATCAATTCCTTTTTCAATAAGAACTAATACGAAAATTTGAAAAAAGCAATATGTGGGGAAAATTGGTGATTACTGTAGAGGCATGATTTTGGTTTAAAAAGAGTTAACATTAGCTTGGTGTGGTGCTGCACCTCTGTAGCCCCAGTACTCAAGAGGCAGGAGGATTGTTGTGAGTTTGAGACCAGCCTATGCTACTTACTACATAGTGAGTTCAAGGCCAGCCTGAACTATATAGTGAGATCCTGTCTCAAGAAACAAACAAACAAACAAACAAACAAAAAAACCCAGGCCAGGTGTGGTGGTGCATGCCTGTGATCCCAGCATTCACAAGGCTGAGGCAAGAGGACCCTTGAGAGTTCCAGACCACCCTGGGCTACAAAGTCAGCTCCAGGCCAGCCTGACCTGCATATCAAGACCTTGTTTCAACAGTACAAATACAAAAACAAAAAAAAAAATCCCCCAAAATCAAAGGCAAAAATAAATAAATGAGTAAATACACAAAAATTAATGTCCATATCTGACGATAACACTAAATATACTTACAAAATGCAAATTTTGAGTACTTTTCCCATACACCAGATATTGATCTTTAGACATGTCTATTAATAAGGAACTTACTCATGTTTTTCTGCTGGAATAAACGCTGAGCAGCTCCTTTATACACAACAGTAAAAGCACATCTGAAGTTCTTTTTTGTGCTGTGCTGCAGAAATGCTATTTGCTCCGTTCTTTGTTTTGCACTTGAGCTATTTGGAAACTGGAAGCGATAGGACATAAAATGTCGCCCATTGAATTTCTTTAATGCAGACTTCTGTCATTAGTATATACAGTAAAGCAATGTCGTGACTATTCTGATTGCAAGATGAAGATAAAAATCAGTATTGTAGACAAATAATCTCGGGAATTATTTATATGGATCTATAATTTAAGTTAATTGGAGGACTAGATGAGCAGTTCATTAATCTTTTGCAATTAAAGTGTTTTTTTAACCATCACAACAGTTGCTAGCTAATGATAGATTTATGACATTTTAGACCAAGGAAAAAGGAACAGAAGCCAGAAGTAAGTAAAGAACTTGCAGAACTCCGAGGCTTTGATCTGTATTTTGGTTTGATGCAGATGGCTTTAAATAATGTAAACTGACTCGAATGCAAATATGGAATATACAGTTGGGGAAAAGGAGTCATTTAAACAACTTTGGAGATTTGTGACATATAAATTATAAATTTACATTTTTGGAGAAATAACTGAAAGTTAGGTAGCATACAAATTTTCCTGGTCTTCTGTGTCTATTTTGTAACAAACAACTGGTTAACGTTCTGACTAGAGTACAGAATATTTATAAATATAATTCTGCAAAATAGTATAAAGTCGTTTCTTTGTTGAAGGCCACCTTAAATAGCCATCGTAAAATCAAGACTGTCTTTTCTTACTCTTTTGAATTTGTGAGATTTTCTCCCATACAACTTGATGTAGCATGCACAGCCCTGAAATCAGACAATGTCATTTCTTTATTAAAGAAGACAAGAAGAGATACAGTGGCTAGCCCAGCGGTAACTGATTTTTTGCCAAGATATTAGCTTCCCAATTTTTCATATTTCCTACATGTTTTAATCAATTGTCAGGCATACATTTTTTTTTTAAAAATAATGGACACAACATGATGGGGAAGCCCTTCGTGGAATTTTTACTATCTGTATTCAGCCTTTGAGGGTTACATGTACACCAATAATAGGACAAGAGATTGAGTTCTTAATAAAAGTAATTACAGCCTCTTTCTTTTTAATCTGCTTTATTATGCTTATATTTAAACCATCGCGGGATGGAGGCTTGCATTTAAAACTCAGACTTCGCTGTTTCATTAAGGCTTAATGCGCTGTGCATTAGGGCGTTTGCATCATCTTTATAGGGGAGCTTTTAGCTCTCAGATCGGGTTATAAAAGTAGGAGTCCTGTCAAATGGCGCTTCCCACGGGAAAGTGTTTACACTATGCCAAGTTTATAAATGCTCATGATGTATGTGTTGTCTTTTCATATTGTAAACCTTTTCTATTATAATGCATTATTCAGGACTTCAAGAAGGTAGCTACTGGATTCCAGCTATTATGTTCATTTTGGCCTTTAACAAGATTCTAAGGTTAATAGGAGAATCACATTATTACTCTACCAGAGACTGTCTTATTTGAACTAGTTGAGCTGCATTTCTGTATTTTTTCATCCAGAGTTGCACAATATGGCATGTTAGAAACAGGAAGAATAGATTCAGAGGTGGAAAATCATCTTGTGCATTTGTGTCTTCAGCATATTTAACTGCATGAGCCTTCAAGAGCCTTAACTTGTATGTGCTAGGGCTTTCATTTGAGCAGGGGATCACAGTTAGGTCTGAAAAAAGAAAGAAAAAACTCAGGGAACATTAATCTCATTGTGGTTTATTTTGACTTGTCTTGGCTTTTGCTTCCAAATATTTATTTTTTTGCCTTGAAGTTTCCTTTGATCTGGAGTAGGAGGGAAGTTGCAGATCTTACAGGTTCTGTTTCTTTGTTTTTCTGAGTCGAGGACAATTGCACTTTAGAAAAACTGGTGAATGAGACTTTAATCAATTCAGACTGTCTACAGAGTACAGAATGCTTGACATATGAACCCATTCTTATTTTCAGGGCTGTATCTCTTTAACAAGTAATAAAGTGTGCAAAAGAAAACATATGCTCACCTCAAGGCTGTAAAGCAAAGCAAAATCCTGACATTTCCGAGGTCATTTTCACCAGTGGAGATGGAGGAGTTGGATAGTGTAGCCACCCAGGTAGCGTCGTTGGACAGTATTCGCTAATTTGGTTTCTTCCATGACAATTAAATCTCCATTCAGCCCTCTTATGTGAGAGTTGGTACATTAGCTATCATTACCTCTTTGATTTTGAGCTTATCTGTTATCATTCAGAAAACATGTCATCATTTTCTAGAATATCAGTGTTTCTCTCCAGGCAGACTGTTTAAAAAATATCTATCTATCTGTGCATCCAATCAAGTGTAGCATTGTTCAGCTCTTAAAAAGCTGCCTCACATCGCCTGTTTTGCTCACCATGTCAAGTCCACATGTCCTTCCATGCTGCTTTATTTCTTGGGTCACTGTGATGACAGCATCCTTGCAGCTGTTGGGAACACGGACACACAGCTAACTAATGTGCCGACCCCTGGAAAGTTTGGAAGGAGAAATTCTCTTTCATTTTCTGATTTTCTTCTGGAGTCTATTTCTGAGAATCATTAAGCTGTTAGGAACTTCATAAAATGGCTCTAAATTTGGAAGCAAATGTGCATTTTCAAAATACCGCACAAAACCTTGATTCATTTTAATTGAAAGGCATATAAAATTTATTTATTTATTTATTTATTTATTTATTTTGTGTTGAGTACAGGGTCTACAGAGTCTCACTACACAGGTCAGACTTGTAGTGATCCTCCTGTGTTCAGCCTCCCAAGTCCTGGGATTACAGGTGTATGCCACCACATCCAGGTGCAGTCTCAGTGTGCCCGAGGGGCGGGGCCGGCACTGCATGCTGGGGATCAAACACTGGTCCCCGAGCCTGCCTAAGTAGGTGCTTTAATCTGCTGAGCTGTCTGGCTAGCCTTATAAAATTTATTTTAGACATCCTCTTAATTTGATCAGGTACTTTTGTTAAATTACATACTAGAAAACTAATGCATCTTTAATTTTTTTTCCAGGTTTTGATTTACATCTAATCATGGCCAACATTTATTGAGAGTTTTCTTTAAATGTGCATATGTAGTTCTTTACGTGGACCTCTGAATCCCGTCTTCATCTGAACCCTTGAAATTGACACTGCCAGAGTGTCGTTGATGAGTGGAAGTCCATGGGAGGTCTCTAGAAGGCTGACCAAGCTCACAGAGGTTTCTAAGTAGCATAGTCAAGATGCCAGCTAGGGTTAGCTAGATTACAAAAGTCATTCTTCACAACAAGCACTGTGATACACCAGCCTTCCCAGATGAGGGACTGAGTTCAAGTAAATAGAGAAAAAACGAGCACAGCCCAGGACAGAGGCTGTCAATCTGGCATGTTTGGTGCATCCTCTGAATCACATTGAATATGGTGACATTTGTGACTTCTCTGAGATTTTTTTTTTTTGTTAACTACCCACCCACATAATATAATGCTACTTCATTGGAATTTACTAGGCTTATAATTGAAATCGCTGGAAAGAAAGCTAACTGTGCTGATTTGTCTCTTTTTAATTAGTGTGATTTAATTTTCCTGGTACTTTCGCTACAGAAGCTGGTTCTGGTAGAGTGAGGAGGGGGCAAATTTTGACTTAATTAAGAATGCAATGTTTTATCCTCAAATTAAGGAGCATTTCATGCATGTTTTTCAGTTATTTCATATTCCCCCCCTTTAGAGGACTTGGAGGAAATTACGATCTAATAGACGGTCTGAGGAGCTGTCTTCTGCTCTTGTAGTTAACTAGATACATTTTTGCTTGGTTTTTCTGTGAAGATTAAATGTTAAGGAGGTGCACTCAACTCCCATTTATGTTTTCCAAGACTGTGTAATTAAGGTTTTATCCTCTGCCTACGTTAGAAGTTGGGATGGGTGTGCAGAGAACCAATCAGCATGCCTCTCGAGTGTCTAATTGGGGTGCGCCACACACCCCAAGTGAGCTGTGTGATTTCACTGGACCTGCGAGAGAGACAAGAGTAGGGTGCTGGAGCTTGAGGATTTAAATTGTCTGGCATTTCTCCTTTCATATGCAGATGACTTGGGGATGGAAGATGAAAGAACACCCGGAGTCTTTCATGTGTCCACTAACATATTTGGGAATCGGATAATAAACGATGGTTTGTTCTGAGACCTGTTTTTCCTGATGAGAGGTGTTTCCACCTTGATATTTCTGAGAAGTCCCTCAAAATAATTTATTTTGCCTTCTTCCCTCTGTACTTGTATTTTGAAGTTAACCAGGTAGGAAATCTTAGAGACACCTGGATTTCTTTCCCATGTGGATTCTCCCCAAACAGTTGAGTACTTCTCTCCTGCTCTCCTCCTTTATTCATTTACTGTTACCATCTTTAATGTTTATTTAGTAAATTCTTACTGGTTTCGTGTTTCTTTTTTTCTGTTCCCTTTCTTTTCCTGCTTGTCTGGTTTCTCTTTCCCTCTTTACTTTCTTGTCCTCTTCTTCTCACTCTCCTTTTCTGTCGTTCTTTTTCCTTTGTGTTTTGTTTTTCTGCATCCTTCCCTGCCCCTCCTTTCCTGTTTCTCTTTTCCTTCATCCTCACCTCTCTTTTCTCTCCCCGCTTCCTGCTTTCTCCTTTTAAAATTTTAAAAATTCTACTTACAGATAAATCTTTGCATATTTTTTTGGAAGTGTAAACCTATTCAAAAATCATCAAATTACCACTCTTTTCTGAATTGTCTCTCACCAACCTTCTGTAAAGGGTAAAGCAGTGGAAAGCCTGGGACCAGTGCCTCTGGGTTACTTACAACATAGCAGCCCCTTTGCATAGCCAATTCCATTTCTTGTTTCCTGACGGTGAGCTGCGTTGCTCCCCTTTCTTTCCGTGCACCCTAGGTGTGTTTATTCCACCATCTGCAATGTCTCTGTGTCATTGGTGCCTTTGAGGCTCTTCAGATGTCAGCTCGCCCGTCTGTGGCTGGTTTGGAAGCTTAGCAAGCCCTGCGTATCAGTTGGTTTGGTCAGGTGCTTTTCTTCTGTTGTTGCAGGACCAGTTAGGTGTCAGCAGCAGCACCTGGTCCATTGCTGCTGTCGTCCTTTGCCTGATGGCTTTTTGTCGCACACCATGGACCTACTGGCCTTCAGGGCTGTGGCGTTTCTTCGTGTACTTCCTGCACAGCACAGCTCCAGCAGGGCTGTCTTCCTTGGGGGTGGTTGTTCCTTATTTTCAGGGATTAAGCCCCATTTTCCTATTCGAATGCTCTTTAGATCACGTGTGCAGTTCTTATTTGTGCTGTTTTCTCCTTCATGTTTTTCTTAGGAGAGGTTGGCATCTAAAGCTTTGTACCTGACTTCAGGATATGTTGTATTCTGTCCCACCAGGTTCCCAATAACTGAGGAGAAACTAGTTCATATTACTGGTTTCTACTGAGTAAAATGAGGAATACAGTTTAAGATAAATTGTTTATTGTTATAATCCCCAAAGACCATTATAAAAATGTGTATTAATGAAGACTATGCAAACATTTTCTTCTAAATATGTTCCATATGCCCCTTTGACTACCTCCTGTGCCACTTGTTTAGCTTTTATACATCCAAATGGAAAGGGTACTTGCTGGATTATTACAGTAACACTGATAAGAACAGGCTGTAGGACCAAACCATTCACGGCCTCAGAGTGAAACGACGGCTATATATTTAGGTTTGTTGAAAGTTTAAATGTTCTCCATCAAAAGTACATCACTGAAGCATCTGCTGTGTTCTGGAAGGTATTTGGAAGCAGTGTGCACGCAGAAAAGTTCTTTATGTAGATTAGCAGATTAATTCTGGCTGTGGATATTTGCAGCTCAGATGAGAAAGTTTTCCCTTTGAACAGTGAATTCTCTTTAACAACTTGGCTTTTCATTTTTAAGGTTTTACTTTTCTGACTATCAGCCGTAACCTCAAGTCCTCTTAAATTAGTACCCTCATAATCGCCTCTGTTGCTGTCAATTATGGCACTTGAAAATGAACCACATCTGAGGAAAGGTTTGTATTTAGTTCAAACAACCTTTTTTCCACTGTATTGGAAACAAGCATGTGTGCTGAAGTGTCATAGAAGTTCTGAAGCTTTAAAAATGTTTCCCTCAAACATATTTTTAGATATTACTCTTAATAGTTTTTGCTGTATGTTATTTGAAGAAAAGAAGTAAATTGAGGTTGAAAACCTTGAAAAGAGCTACCCTAATATATTTTTCACTCCTACAGTGAAGGATGTCTTTTAAAGCATATGTGTAAATAAATTACAAATGAAGGTCATGGAAAAATCCTGAACACGATGATTAGTTTTTAGACCTATGGTTATAATGAATCAAGACACCATGATAGTTCTCCATGAAAAATGGTTTAAAATCTGTTCTTTTTTCATGCTGTAGCAGGTTTTTGTGAATTTTTAAAAAACAGTTTGAATTCACAATCAAATGGGCTTTGCTTATGGGTGAATGATACATTTTGTACTTCTTTGAAGAAGTTTTTTTTTATGTCTGGTGGCCATAGGGTGAGTCAGTGAGTACAGCTTCCTCCCCCAGGGACAGCGGCCTAGGGCTTTGGCGGTGACTTTATCTGCACTTCCTGTGTCTCTTAGGAGCTAACTCGGTAGCCGAAGTACACTGAGCCCAGTCTAACTGGCGAACATTCCTCACATATTCTTCCTGTATCCTCAGGATATAAGCAGTGTTGACCTTCTAAATTCACCTTTTCATCTTCAGCTAAGTGTTCTGGTCATCCTAAGCACGTGACTTTGTCCTTGAGCGACTTTGCGACTTTCCCTTCATGTACCACCTTTGCCCACAAGCAAGACACACCGCGCTTTGCTTCATTGAGTAATAATCCCACCTGTGTGGCTGACGGTGCGTGTGTTGCTTAATGTGGTGTTCCCTAGACACACGTAGCTGTTCGACATTTTAGTTCATTAGATTGAAGTAAAGAAAATATTTAAATTAAAGTTAAGACAGTTCTTAGCTTGCTGTAGCCAGTACCAAGTGCTTAGTCTCACTGAGGAGAGAGAACTGCAGAGCATTTTTATCATCTTGGAAAGTTCTGGAAAGCACTCCTTGTTCCTCACAGTGACCCTATAAAATTTCACAGCACATGGCACACAATAATACCCACAGAGATGAGGAAACAGGTTCCAGGAGGTGTAGAAAAATGTGTCCTTTCATAGAAACTGATTTAGAGAGGTGGTTTTTTTTTTTTTTTTTTTTTTTTTTTTTTTTTTGAGAGTTGTAGGTAAAGAGCAATATAAATGAGTGAAGGCAGTTTCTCTACAGATTTTGATCCTAAAACATGAGCATCTCGGAGGTGAAGACATGGCCTCACTTGCTCACTCTGTATCCTTGGTGATCCTTCGCGAGCCCAGCACAGCTAAATATTCAGTAACTGCTGGGCTCATGAATGAATACATGCAATTTTTGTTCAAGCACAATTTACAATTTAATATGATTTAAAAGCAGTGGATATCTGTTCCTGGTAGTAATTTTTGATAAACCGTTGCAGCAAACTCTGACTTTACATAACTTCTTGCTATGTATTTGCTTAGAAACGAGCAGGTAAAAAGTAACACATGTAGGTCTGTTATGGTTTGTGTCTAGGTGTCCCCCCAAAGCCTCATGCAGTCTTGGGGCGGCTGCCGCAATTTGGGATTGATTACTGTGGGTGTGGTTGCTGCACCTGCTTGGGCCAGGTAATTTGCATTACAATGTAAGATGGGAAGAGAAGCCAGCTGCTTGAGCTGCTGCTGCCCCTCCCTTGCGCTCCCACCATGAAAGGTTGCCCTCTGCTCTGTGCTGCTCTGCCTTGGAGCCAGCTGAGTGTGGACTGAAGCCTCCAGGAACTGTGAGCTAAATAAACCTTTCTTTCCTTCATTTTGAGTGCCGGATATTTGTCCCAGCAAGGAGAGAAGAGTAACTAAGACAAAGTCACACAAGTCCAATAAAGGTGACCTATAACAATAGGCCTGGCTGTTGTTTATTAAAATAGTAGGTTGGGTTTTACGTTAGGATAGCATTTAATTGATGTACATCAGTCATTTTTTATTCTGATTTATGCCCATCTGTTACTATAGGAAGTATCAAAATGATCACAAACTGGCTTCTCAATCTTTTTGAAATAGAAAAGAAACAAAATTTTAAGTAATTGTTCTTTTCCAAGTTGGCAGTTATGCGACCCCAATGTTATGTTAGCGTTTAAAATGCTGTATAATAATAACATGTTTTATAATGCAAGAAGGTGACCAAGGCTATTGTCAGTACTGCTATTTTTGTGGTTAATTGAGATTCATGAGTTTCGTTTGCTACTTGCTGGTACGTGAAGGAGCTGTCAGTAAGATGAAAGTTTTTGTCGACATAACTCACGTGTGTATTGATTAAAGCAGTCCTTTCTGGGTAAAGAATCACAACCTTTAGACACGTACTCAACACCAGTGTAGAAGACCTAGCATTGCCCTACCTACGTTCCTCCTAAATCGAGATGTTTTAGCGATGCTTTTCACAAAATGGCTTTTCTTTCCCGATCTCTTCAGTTGTTGATCATTTCTAGCCTGGATTGTCTGACTCCAAAGGCTGCTGAGTAGGAGCATCGCCATTGTGGTAGGTAGAGTAGTCTAAATCCACTTCAGGCCCTGCGTGGAGGCTTCTGAGCATATTTGAGCTAAATAAACCTTTCTGTCGAGCCTTTTCAGTGTGGTCAGGGCACATGAGCCCTGAAGATTGCAAAATCAAGAAATAATGATGATATGTGGTGGTTTCTTAGGAATCTCCCCGGTAGAAGCAGAAGTTCAAAGTGTTTTCTATTAGGAAATCTCCACATCTCTGAAGCGGCGGTGTCACTACCACAAGACATTTTTGACTCCAGATGTTACACACTTTTGGTTTTTACTTACATTAAAGGAGAGTGAGAGACTTCTGAACTTACTCCTTTGATCCAAGTTAAAGTTCCTGAACTCAAAAGTAGCTGATGATGTCATTTAAAGTTTTTGTTTTTTGAAAGTATGTTTTGTTTTTTCACCTTTAGCCTATTAGGAAACGCATGTAGAAATTTTGCATTGTGATGTGTTACATTTCAATGCAAGTTTTGTTTGCTTTAGTTACTAAAATGCGAGCGGTCACCCCCAGGGCCTGGCAGTGGACATGGCTGACACAAGTGACAGCTTGTCAGGTGGCTGGAGGGGGAGGGGGCAAAGGGGTGCTCTGGCCCTAGCTCTCCGGTTCAGTGATCTCTGTTAGGGAGGGATGAAATCTCTAGGCCTCTCATGAAGGATATAGGCATTGTCTGCCGTGAAACATCACCACCCTTTGTTTAGAGGCTGCGGGCATCCTCCAGAAATTTATATTAATGCAGTGAGTTGTGTGCGTGTTAATGTACAGTTTGTAGAACCGTGACATAGACCTGAATTTAGCAGGTGCCTCAGTGGAGGAAGCTGTTGGCTGGAGCGTATGTAACTTGATCAAGGCAAAGCTCCTCTTCCTTTTATGGAGACTTCCATCTTAGTGCTATGGAAGTACCGAGGTAGCCCTCGGTGTAATACAGAATATCGTTTGCATTTTAAGCAGAGCCTGCGACTTTCCTCCCAGAGTGCTGGATATGAGCAGTGATCACACGTGTCATTTCTGAGCAGCTGTTGGAGAAGCAGAACAGGATTACGCCTCCTGGTTTCTGCGTTACATCTGGTTGCGGGAATACTGCAGACACTCCCTGCTGCCTGGAAAAAAGAAAACTCCCTCATTTGGGGCAGTCAGAAAGCTCTATTTAAATCATGAATTTTGGCCTCTCAGGGTGACACTGAGTTGAGCACCTGTTTTGGTGCACAGGGAGGACGAAGAGAAGGAGTTCAGGTAAAGCGCTCTCTGCAGGCCTTGATACCCGGGTGCTGCAGTGGTGTTTATGGGGGGATGATCTTCTCTTTACATTTGATCATCTCCACGACCCACTCCTTGGAGGAACTGGGAGCATTTTGCCATAACCAAGGAAGACCCAGGAAACTTGGCTTCTTTTCCTTTGTTTTCCGATGAGACACTTTTTCCCATCGGTCCTCCATCGGGATCCTACCCACTTCATTGATGGTACTTTCTGGTTTTGTTGCACATGATTAGGCTTCCAGCACAAGTTATTTTGTGTGGTCATTTTCACAACTTTATTTCACTCTAAAGATAGATGGCAAACATCTTTGTCCAAAGCCATATTGTGGTAGGAGCTCAGTAGAAGATTGCTCTGGAGTACTTGTGCATCTACTAATCTCTGAGCTTCTGCTGCCAGTTTTGACAGCAAATTTAGCTTTGCAAAACAAAACACAAACCAAAAAGCCCTTCGCAATGTGCATGCTTCTGTGGTAACCTGATTGGGAGAAAGTGGTAGGTAGCAAGACTTACTGAGTTGGGAATTGTTTTCTGTTTTTAAAGTGTATATGTTATTCATGTGTAAATTGGTTATAGTGCTTTGTTGACTCACTTTTATCTTTTACTTTGACCTAAATGTTCAGCCTGATGAACCACTCAAGTGTAGCTGTTAGGAAATGAATGATTTTTTTGGCTCTGATAGTTCAAGTGATTTCCTAAAAAAGCAAGAGTTCTATTGTATTGTTCTGTTTTTTCTTTTTCTTTTTCTTGTTTTTTTTTTTCAATGTGGAAGACTTGGCAATCTCTCCCCACCCCTGCAGTCAACCCAGTGAGTTAATGACTCATGTAAAGTAACACCCATGTCTTCCACACTGCAGGTCACTTCAGGTGGAACGTTCATTGGCATTGGACGGAAGACCCCTGATTGCCAAGGCAACACCAAGTATTTCCGCTGTAAATTCTGCAATTTCACTTATATGGGCAACTCATCCACCGAGCTCGAACAGCATTTTCTGCAGACTCACCCGAACAAAATAAAAACTTCTCTTCCATCTTCCGAGGGTGCAAAACCTTCAGAGAAGAACTCTAACAAATCCATGGCTGCACTTCGGGCTGGCGACTCTGGAGATCTGGGAAAGTGGCAGGACAAGATCACTGTCAAGGCTGGAGATGACACTCCGATCGGCTACTCGGTGCCCATCAAGCCCCTCGACTCCTCGAGACAGAATGGTACAGAGGCCACTAGTTACTACTGGTGTAAATTTTGTAGTTTCAGCTGCGAGTCATCTAACTCCCTTAAACTGCTAGAACATTATGGCAAGCAGCACGGAGCCATGCAGTCAGGTGGCCTTAATCCAGAGTTGAACGATAAGCTTCCCAGGGGCTCTGTCATTAACCAGAATGACCTAGCCAAAAGCGCAGAAGGAGAGCCAGTGACCAAGGCAGACAAGAGCCTGAGTGGGGCTAAAAAGAAGGACTTCTCCGCCAAGGGAGCAGAGGATAACATGGTCACAAGCTATAACTGTCAGTTCTGCGACTTCAGATATTCCAAAAGCCATGGCCCTGATGTCATTGTGGTGGGGCCACTCCTCCGTCATTATCAGCAGCTCCATAACATCCACAAGTGTACCATTAAGCACTGTCCATTCTGTCCCAGAGGGCTTTGCAGCCCAGAAAAGCACCTTGGAGAAATTACTTACCCATTTGCTTGTCGAAAAAGTAATTGTTCCCACTGTGCACTGTTGCTGTTGCACTTGTCTCCCGGGGCGGCTGGAAGCTCAAGAGTCAAACACCAATGCCACCAATGTTCATTTTCTACCCCTGATGTAGATGTGCTCCTCTTTCACTATGAGACCGTGCATGAGTCCCAAGCCTCGGAGGTCAAACAGGAAGCCAATCATCTGCAAGGACCGGATGGGCAGCAGGCTGTCAAGGAAAGCAAAGAACACTCATGCACCAAGTGTGATTTTATTACCCAGGTAGAAGAAGAGATTTCCAGACACTACAGGTGAGTCCCGGGAAGAGAGCTCCGAGAAAAGAGTATGAGGAATCCAGAGGGTTGGCGCAGAAATTGGGAGTGGGGGGGGGGGTCAGCTGGTGCTAGGAGCTTACGCGCCAAGATCACAGAAGTGAGCATAGGCTTGCAGGGAGCATATTGATAGATGGGAAAATCACAGACTTTAATTGGGCTGCTTGGGCTGATAGTGTGTAGATCCGATGGCTACCATACACCTAGGGTGGTTTAGAATGCTCTGGGATGCTCATAATGCTGGTGTTTGTTGATTTACTGCAACCCATTTTCTTTTTCTTTGCCAAATGTGACTCCACATCCTGTAGCTTGGATGGAGCACCTCCAAAACTGGAGGCGCTTGTATATTTTATTCTTGGTTCTGAGAACTAATTAGTTGAGACCCTGTTGCTCATTTCTCTTAAAACGAGGTTCTTCTTACTTTGAAAAATTGTCCATCCTTGGTTGATTGGCAAACTGTAGTCTAAAGGTGAGCCCTGCATCCCAAGTGTGCTGTTGTGCATGTACTCACCCCCTAGGCGAGCACAGCTGAACTGGTTTTGAATTTATGGCACAACTTAACTGATTCTGAATTTATAGAGCTGAGATCCACTTGTGTTTTCCTTTTTGTTTGCCTCCAGTTTCTTTATAAAGTTCCCTTGGTTATTCTTTCATACTTTTTTTAGAGTGGGTTTAGGCTGCATGTGCTTATTTCATGCATGTGTTTATTCCCTAACTGAGCTAAACATACACATTGTGTAAGACATGGACTGTCCGGGCATAAACAATGCAGGCATCATCATTTCCTGTTTGGAACAGAGTTCAGTAGGCAAGATGGGGTACCCCACGGATCAGGCTCAGAGTGAATACAAAGACAATGTAGTCTAACATGGTGGACCAGGAAGTGTCTCCGAGAATAAGAGCACAATGGGACTGGGATGTAAGTGGGAATGACTTAAGCAAAGCCCTGGGGAGCCAGTGTTCAGCTGTGTTTATTGGGCGCTTTCTTGTTATCATGCCTCTAAGCACCAAAGGGAATGCTTTATTTAGTATTTTTAAGTGATTTTCCATATGAAGATTCACTATGTGGGTCTAAAACCTCGTGGTTGTTTCCATTTTTTCTCACTATGACTTTAAATAGCTCCTTCCATTCCCTGTGTGTATGCCTGTCTTTCGGGCCCGGGTAGGGAAGCGGCCCATGGCTGACAACAGGCTAATGATGTTAAATGTTAAATTGAAGGCCATCCTCATGTTCGCAGTGCATCAAATGTTCAGAAAACACTTGCTTGAGATTTACACTGTTTAATTTATAAGGTCAGCCCTAGGAAAGGCACAGTCCTCTGATCAGACGTGCGCTCACACTGGCAGTGGGTGTTTCTGGCTTCTCTGGTGTTAGATGCATGTCAGTGTGTTTCTGGGGCTCACAGAACTGGACTGGCTGAGCTTTGCTAGCGAGACGAGAGAGGATGTGTGAGGATGGGTGAGTATGTGCGGATTTGGCTCATACATTTGTTCTGTGATTTCAAAATCAGATAATCCGATCTTTTTTTTTTTTTTGAAGTGGGGGGAACCTTGTTGAAGAAATCTTCAGAATTTTCTGTAACCATGTGGAATTTGCCCCTTCTCATTGGGAAACATCTAGTTACCAGATTTGTATAAGGTGACTACAAGTAGCTCTGAACATTGCTCTAAATTCTATTGTGAGAAAAGAATTTCTATATTTTTTAGATAAAATAATCTTCCAAAAAATAACAGTGTGAATGAAAGTATTACTTAATGATGTCCAGCTATAGTTAATACTCAGTAGGCCCGGTCAAATAGCTTAGCAGATTAAAGCACCTGTAAGCAGGCACAGGGGCTGAGGTTCGATCCCTGGGCCTGCTGTGCTGGCCCCGCCCCCAGGGCATGCTGAGATGGCAAATGAGACTGGGCATGGTGGCATGGGCCTGTAATCCCAGCTCTTGGGAGGCTGTAAACAGGCAGATCACTCTGAGTCCAATCTAGTAGTGAGACCCTGAACATCCTGTAGTCCCTTCCCTAAAATACAAAAAAAAAGAAAAAAAGAAAAAGATACATATTTAATACTTAGTAACGAGGTAAGCTCTAGAGGGAAGACATTACACCTGCTCTCTGTTGTATCCGCATAGTTTCTCTCAGTGTCAGCAGACCTCATAGCTGCTCAGTGAATATCTTTATCAGCGTTGGACTTCATGTTACTTATAAGTAAGCTGAGATCTGTAAGGCGAGTTATAATCTTCTAATGTTTACGGTCTTAGACCCTTTGTGAGGAGCTTGAGCTCTATGCTGAATGACAGTTGACCATTCACTGAGAAATAGCAGTTAGACTTTCAAGATTTAATTAACTGAGAAGTTAACATTTGTCCTTTCAGTACTAGAATACTATTCTAAATTGTGTTGATTTGCTGATCTGGGCACCTTTAAGGTTCTGAGTTGTCTATCTGGGCTCTGCAAATTCTAGAAATATTTGAAAATTGGAGCCTTACAATTGGGGAGTAGGAAATGTATAGAGACTTTGCTGAAAGCTGAACAGAGGATGCCCAGAGGTGGGAAAGGAACTAGTCACATGTGTGGGCAAAGCTTGATCTGCTCTCAAAGCACTTTCCCCAAATGCCACATTTTGAAGATAAAGAGGACACATTTACTGTAACACAATGCTGTCTTTCTAGTTAAATTTATGCTGCTTCCTATTCATTATTGTTAAGTATCCACCTGCACTTCTGTATTAATGTTATGGAGTATTTTGTTTATATATGCTTTATATACAGGATTTACATTGTATTAAAATTAGCTTGAGTCTAGAACTACACAATCTAGGAAATCATTTCCCCCTCAGATAACTGCGTCCAAGAGGCAGAATCATATTTGTGGACCTCTGCATGAGTCCTACGGCATGGGGATTTTCCATAAGGATGAGCTTTAGCTTGAATGTTTTATATTTACCTATTATATCCCCTAATTCATTTTATGACTGAATTAGTATATTCCACTCAGGCATCTTTTTCTCTCACTGCATTTTTTTATTGTTTGTTATTTCACTTAATATAGTACCTATTCTCTGTTGACTGCCATTTTCGTAAGAAATGTCAGGGTCGTAACTCACATTTTTGGTACAAGTAAGTGGACTATTTTTCTACCCACATTGGTACTAGATAAAACACACTTCCTAGGGCCGGCCAAATAGCTCAGTGGATTAAAGTGCCCGCAAGCAGGCTCAGTGACTGGGGTTTGATCCCCAGGCCTGCCATTCCGGCCCCGCCCCCAGGGCACACTGAGATGGCAATTGAGACTAGGTGGGGTGGTGCGCAACCGTAATCCCAGCTCTTGGGAGGCTGTAAACAGGCGGATCATTACGAGTCTGATCTAGTAGTGCTTCAGTTGTTTGCAGGTAGTGAGTTAAGATTTTCTTATGCCTGTTTGGAAAAATTTAAAATCAGCTAATGAAAAATAGGGAAGAACTGAAGAACTGTGTAACTTTAATAGGTACAGAATAGAAAAATGGAACAACAAAGAAAAGATCAAATGTAAAATGCAAAGAGAGGATAAAAGAAAAGTTAAATAAATATTACTTCAAAAGTTAAGTGATAAAATTGCCCAAATATCCCAAATCTTAAGCACTGAGTATTCCATTCTCCATTTTAGAGATAGTGTTAGACCTTGTAGAAAAGAAAGTTCAACTCCATGCTCTTTACAGGATACCTCCTTAAAACACAGGACTCTAAAGCATTGGAAAAGATAGTTTGAGTTGTACCAAAAAATATGAACCAAAGGAAAATGTACCTGTGACATTACATTTAACTTTAAGACAAACTGTAACCGTGGTAATAGGTTTAATTCATTATATACTGTAGTTTTAAAAAGATAAAGTATAAAGTGCTAATCAAACATTGGCAGAGGAACCAGAGAGAAAGAGAACTACAATTCCCGTAGTAAATTTTAAGAAACCGAATGTTCAGTAGAAAAACTTTCTCAAAATGTAAAAGATTTGATCAACAAATGACTAAGTATAACTTAGAAAAAAGTAACAAAAGTATATACATTCTGTATGCCACAGAATGTACATTTTCTTCAAGCACACATAGAAGAGCTATAAAATGATACAAATTAAGCAGAAATGAAATTTCATAAAAACAGTATCATATGAAATATTTCCTTTGACTCAGCACAAGTAAACTAGACTTCAGTAAGCAAAAGAAGTATGGATGACATTACATGAGGTAAATCCTGAGAACCAAGAGTAGTAGTAACCTTAGCAAACATAGCTTTAGATGACATCATAAAAGATAGAAGGCTCAGTAGGCATGCCTGCAGGAAGTGGACCTAGCCATTTTGGCTATGACACATGCTCACCCTTTTTTTTTTTTTTTGGTGGTACCGGGGATTGAACTCAGGACCTTGAGCTTGCCAGGCAAGCACTGATTCCACTGAGCTATCTCCCCAGCCCCTGTATGTCAGAAGTTCACATTCCCAGTGACTGTGTGTTGCAGTTATTTCAAGGAGGTCTTACACGGAGATAGTGCAGAATTTATGTGGAAGTACTCATTATTTCATTTCCTGAAAGAGAAAAAGCAGTCAACACGAAAACAAAAATAAATAAGCAGGAACTAAAACTCCAACTGACTATGCTTAAGAGATTAACTAAACTGTAGAATTTCTGTACAGTGGAATATTATGCAGTTGTTAATTTGGCTAAATGAGTATGATTCATAAGTTTAGCTAGTTTTGATTACATAAAAATAAATGAAGACTTTGAAGCTGTATAACAGCTTATGTAAAATCTAAAACTAGCAAAACGAAACTATATACATATATTCCTATATATAGTCAGTCATATGTGTATATGTAGTCATATATATTCACAGAAATACACTCAACTGTACTGTAAATTTTATTTCCTTTATTAGATATAATCTATGACTTATATAATTTTGTCTCTGTATTTCTATCTAGCTATATGAAATCATAGTAGATGGTTTTATTCCAGTTTTAAGAACCCAGATATAAATGTTTGTGTGTGTATGTATACATATATACATATATACATGTATATACATGTATTATATGATAAAGTTTTAGAATAATTAGGCATCAGTTCTCTTCAGTGTGTATATCTAGTAAACATATGAATACATGGTTAATATTCCTTATTAATGAATTATGTAAAATTCATTAATATAGTTATCCACTGACAGATTTTGAAATGGTCATTGTTGGCTAGAATGCAGATAAATGTGACACCCAGTGTGGTTGCATATATGAGTGGTGACAAGCATCTGCCTCCTGAAAGCTGACACGTGGACCTAACATAACGTACATAGGCTCAGGCTAAAATAATTACAGTTGAGTCTAACAGATGCTTAAATGAACATAGCTACTGCTCTGTCCTAACCTTAACTCTGTGAAAGAACATAACTACGTGCTCTGCTAATTCCGAAGTGTAGATTTTAATGATAAGCCTTTTGTTATCAGCGCATTTGAAAATACTATCTACATAGTACGTTAGTGTGGCATTTCTAAAAGGGTGAAGGCTCTTATGGTTGCATTTAGATTTGTGTTTGTGATGTCATATTTGTTCAAAGCCTAAGTCAGTTGCCTGTAGTGACTAAAAATGGGCATAACACTTCAATTGCAACATTCCCTTTCTGAGACAGGAAATTGCTCAGGAGGTTATAATCCTTAAAAAAAAAAAAAAACCAAAAAAAACCCAGTTCATGGGGACATCACCTTTATTTGTGTACATTATTTATAAGAAGTTTAGAAAGACCCTGAGAACTTTTGTAAGAACCACCATCCAGTTTGGAGTAAGATAAATTTTAGCTCTGATTTTCATTTCAAATTAGCTTATAGGAATTATTTGCCATTTCTTGCTTGCTTTCTGTTTTATGCAAAGGCTTATCTTTCTGTTTTGCATATTTTCTAGTAGATGTTCAAAGTGAGTCATAACTTGAGAAATTTTCAGAAATGACATTAGCTATGTTTTCTTCTCATCCTAAGACAGAGTTTTATCCATTTGAAGATAAAACACTGTCTCCCACCCAAGAGCCAGTGACACCAAATCGGAAACCTTAATCAGACGGTTTCTGCTTAAAACTGTAGGATGAGTAAACCTCACAGACTCTTATTCAGAATTTCAAGTTTTCTTAGCATAGATTCTGTTCTGTAGGCTCTTTCTCCTCCTCCAGCTGAGTAGGGATAATTACTCTGTTTTCCTCTTCCGTAGGACTGACCTTACTACCCTGCAGATGCGTTTTTTACTATTTTGCAGCCACTCTCATCGTCCGGCTTTCGAGTCTGCATTTCTGCTGGCGTCACTGTGCGATTCCACACTTTCTACACTTCTGTAGCACCTGCGCATGTATCACAAGAATAATTAGCGTTTTTAGATGTGGAATCTACATAACTCTGTTTAAGTTGAAATCTTTATTGATTCCACTTCTGTGATAATTTATCCATAATTGCTTGCTACTCTGATTATCAAACAATACTTTTCAAAGTCTGATTGATTAGTATTTATGATTTGTTCATTTGCTTTGGTGCTCCATTTAGTCACTGAAGAATTAAAAACTGTGGTTCAAATTATTCAAAATGAAATAGTTACTGAGGAATGGGGAGCCTTGCAAGCCTGGCCTCAAGTTAAGGAAGTTAACATTTAAAGAAGAAAACCCAAAGGTCACTTGGAGCTGCACTTTCCATCTGACCTGCCAGGTCTACTGTGAAAATGGAAATTTTGGTATCAGAGTGTAACCGATGAGTGGTATAGTTTAGCTGATTTTGTTTTCAACTGGGACATTCCAAAACCCTTTCTGAATTGTGAAAGTAATTTCTGATACTCTCTATTAATGAATGAAATGCTCATGTTAGGAAAAAAAATATTATTTGAAATAATAAAACAAATGCTTTTTAATCATTCATGAAAATTATCTGTAAAGTGAGATAAGCTATAAACTGAGAATCTAAATAAGAAGTTAAGATCAGTTTCATGTTTCTGTCATTTTTCCTGGAAAGGATAATTAACTCTTCAATCAAAGTTTTTTGATTATTTTTCTAATTGTTTGATAGTGTGTGGATCACTGAGATTTTAAATACCTCAAATGTTGCATGAAGCATACTTACACTAACTTATTCTAATTGAATTAATTATTTGGCAACTTTAACATGACCTGCAGGTGACTTTTTTTTTCTTCAGGTTTCATGAGGAAAATGTTTGTCCTTCAGTTGGAAAGAGCCTATAGAATTTAAATGAATACAAAGCATGCACTGTATTTATGCTGCCTTTTGTATTAATTGGTCTTAATGTAGCTGGACGTTCTGGGAGTTTCTAAATAATGACAAATTTATCCCGAGTAACACTCACAATGTCCTGTCTGTATAGTGTAGCTTTTAGTATCCGTCTGCTGCATTGTGAGTCTCCACAATTAACAGCACCATGAATGTCTCCAGAGTTGCTTGTGCGTGCCTGTGTTTACTGAGCGCATATTTCCTGTCTGTCTTGATGTTCTACAGTGGAAGAAATACAGAGATGTGTGAGCTTTGATCTTAATCTTAGAACAATGATACTACAACTATAAAGTAATCTGCAACCAAGATCTTAATAGAAGATACTGTGCAAAAAATCCTAAAATAGAGACAAACCTTCAGAGTAATGCAGGGGATGTCAGGGTTACTCTGGGATTGAGTCACTTGGGAAGACTTTATGGATGAGGGGGTGTTCGGGTTGGTCCTGAGAAATGGAAGAAAAATTTGTTGAATGCCTTTGAAGTTTTCATATTAGGGCTGATAAAATGCATTTCATACGTTAGAAGATATTCCAAACTAACGTAGTTTGACAATGACTAACTTCTTATACTTGAGTAGTGTTTTTATGACAGGGCTTGCAGCTATCTCTTTTTGGAGATAGGGCATTGCATTGAAAATCTTGTTCCTGATTACTTAGAAAAGGATTTGTGTCGAAAGTACATGTCTCTCTTTTAGGATCTAATTCCTGAGCATTGCATTGACTGTTAGACAATAGACATAAGGCAGTAATCCTGGACAAGATTAGAAATATTAAATATTAAGTCTTTCCTCCCAGCGTTATTTGAATTAACCTCTCAGTGCTTGAACTTCTGCTCTGAGGTGAGTCTGGGAATATGTTTGTGCGATTGTCCTGGATAATGGATAGAATGGCCTAGCACTCTGGCCCGGAGCAACAATTGCCAAGCAATGAAACAGTAAAAATAATTTGATTTGGGATTACTCTCTCCACAGTTTCATGTCTACATTCTTAATTTAGAAATCTGTCAATCTTGATTCTTAGAAATAGGCGGTATGGTATGTGCTTTACTAAGTGGCAAAATGATAATCCTCCTTCTAAAATAATTCATTTGAGAATGTTCTACAGAGGGCTAAAGTTCATTGCAAACAAATTCATGCCTGTCTTGCAGTTATTTCAGCCCACACCTGTGTGGTTGTTGCGTCTGATACTGTGGTCTGAGAACCAGCAGCATCAGTTTCATCTGTGAGTTCACTGAAAAGACAATCAGACATCATCCCGGACTCCAGAGTCAGAATCTGGACTTTTAACAAGATTCTTGGGCGAGTTTTGCATGGGTTGGAGTTTCACAAGCAGTGCTTTTGGTGTAGCACAGGCTAGCAAGAAGTTTGTGTTTCTCCTGACTTCTGAAAGTAATGTCTCCTTAATAGGGTTTCTGTCATTGTTTTAGGACTGATACAAGGATAGGGCCAGCCAGATAGCTCAGCAGACTATAGTGCTTGCTTAGGCAAAGCTCAGCGACCGGGGTTCAGTCACCAGAAGCATGTGTCATGCCAGCACTGGGCATGGTGGTGTGCACCTGTAATCACAGTGCTTGGGAGGCCGAAAGTAGGAGGATTACCGTGAGTCTGATCTGTGTAGTGAGACTTTGGAGACCCTGTACTAAATACATAAAAGGAAAAAAAAAAAAAAAGGACGATACAAGGACAGTGGAAGTGTCTCTTTGGAAGCGTATGTAGTAAATTGCACTTTCTGCTTCACGGTGTAGGGTTCAGTGGCCTGAAAGATGAGTAGTTGAGCCCTTTACTGCTTCTCTATCAAGCTTTACTCTTTCCTGAATGGTCGCTGTGGCTGGCAACTTCAGATTCTGCACTACGATAGAAATGGCACTGTTGTTCACACTCACTCAAGTCTTCATGCTAGTCATGGTTTTTAGATGGATCTTGGCCGCTGCAGTGGTGTCCTCTGTGGACTCTGTTAAAAATTCAGTTTCTTCTGTTAATGTCCAGGAGGATGGGAGGCCTTGGAATCTGTGTTGTGAAGCTTACTCTGCAAACCACTGTTGCCTTCAGTCTCTCTACTGTCATTTAGAAGACATTCCCCAGCCCCTTGGCTTCCAATAATTGCTTACTTTTGTATAACAGGAAAAATTTAGGAAGCAGAAAATAGAAAGTTCATCTGAGTTATGAGTCCTGCATCATGACAGATGTAAGCCAAATGGTCAGTGCACTACTTGTGCATTTTGCTGTCCATAAAATGGGCTTTAGCCTTCAGTGCCTGAGAACTCACCTATTTTGAAGACTAGGTGATTATTTGTACAACTTTGTTTTAATATCTTAACTTTGTTTTTCTCTTCCATATACAATCTGGTCCTTACTGAAAAGTCATGTCTGACATCTGCATCCTTTCTGTCTTCTTCTGTTCCACGGTTCTTTGGCACCTTCTCCAGGGTGGTTTGGTCTAGGACAGGTGGATCAGAAGCTTCTCCATAGGTGGATAGGAGGAGCTCTGGCTGGGACCTGTCGGAGGAGTCCTCAGTGGGGCAGGCACTTCAAACTAGGAAATCTAGATGTCCCAGATGCCGGGCCTCAGAGCGCTGCTATGCGATGAACCCATTTTGGTGGGGCCCAGAGCGTTGTGTAGTTGGGAGGAGGTACAGCTCAGATGATGGGTAAAGGCTGCGCACACTCACCTCTTGGTGAGGGAATAGGGTGGATCCACTGTCTTCCAGATTGCAGAATAAGCAGATATCAAATCTCTGCAATATCTATTACTTGGTTGTATTAGTCAATCTATCATATTCTGGCCTACATTAATGAATGTGTGCCTACAACACATCGCTTATCTCCCAGGGCTTTAATAAAATACAGGGCGTGCTCTTTCAATGCATTGTATTTGTGTTTTAGAATCCTTAGGATTTGGTGTTTGACTGTTATTTGTGAGAACAGAGTAAAGATTGACATTGAATAGTAAACTGCCAGATCCTCAACCTTGCAGGCCCAGGTATACAGCTAGATAAAACATATGAGCTTAAAATGTATATTAGTAATGTCTTAAAGGAAAAAAAAAAGTGCACGTAGTAAATGACTGAGAAAGCTGGGTTGTTGGAATGGTGCTGTTTGGCCATGCTGGTGCGTACCTCTAATCCCAGCACGTGGGAGGCTAGGCGGGAGCGCTGTGAGCTCAGGGCTTGCCTGGGCTGCACAGTGAGTTCAGGATTCAAGACGGGCCTGAACTATGCAGTGAGATTCTGTTTAAATAAAACAGAGGTGGGGGGGGGAAGAGGGAGATAGAGATAGAGAGAGCAAGATATAGAGATAGAGAGAGGGAGAGAGAGAGAGAGAGGGAGAGAGAGAGAGAGAGAGAGAGAGAGATGGGGGAAATTGGGAAAAATGATGCTATAATATCAGGTTGTGAGTTGAAACTCGCACAAGAGTACAAAATGCAGTTTGTCACGGAAGAGATTTAATTGTAAAATTTACACTGGCTAATTCATTCAGTTAGTTGCTACTAATATTATTTACTTAGTATTCACAGGAACGAAGCCAAGTATACTGCTGTTTTCCTTTGCAGAAAGGGCCACTGAGCCAGGTTCAGCGCATTGCTCCAGATCTCGTGTATCGTTAGATAGAGTCTAGATCCGAGGTCTGGCCTTGTGCTTTGATTCCACGCTCTTCAGTGTGCTGCATCGTTTCTCCGTGTCCTTTTCTCTGCCTGTCCACATCTTTTGCTTTTGTTGGGCTGAAGATTGAGTCCAGGGCTTAGGCACCCCCAGAAGCACTGCACCACTGAACCATACCTTGTTTTTCCCGTTTTAAAAATAATTTTGCCATGTAGTACTCTAGAATTTTGCATTTTCTCTCTTGTATGTTGATACTTTCTCCTTCTTCTTGTCCTAGTATTCACAGCCTTTGTTGGAGAAAATGGTATCACTATAATCCTTTGGAATTTTTGCACCAGAGCCCCAATTTGGGTGGAAGTGACAGCATTGATAACAGTTTTGATTTCTTGGGAGGAATCCTATTGCAGGCCCAAGCAGAGACGGCATCCTGTCAAGGAGCCAGACGCTTTGCCACGTGGGCAGAGTGGGTTCCCATCGCTGTCTCAGAGCTTGCCAGCGTGCTTTCTGAGTTGGTTTGCTTTTTCATTTTCATGAGGACAACAGAGTGTGGAGATGATTGTGAAGGAGGTATTTTGGTTTTACTCATTTTGACAAACACGTTTTTGTGTTGGTGCATTCTGGCCTCACTAGCAGAAGGGTTTTTGTACAACTTTGGATTTATGAGTTTATCTCCCCTTCAATTGTCCTACACTGTGTTGTTAATAAGATGGTTCTTCAGATGCAGGCTCCAAAGACTCCCAAGTTCTGGATTTCAGGTTTGTGAACCTTATTCATGGCTTTGGCTTTTCAGGTTCTCACAGTGGTAACTGATCTTACTCTTGGTCAGAAATTACTTTTCTTCGAAATATTAATTTTGTGGCCATTTATTAACAGGTCGTGTCACTTGTATTTATACTACTCAGGTAAGAAAAAGTATAGAAGATTGAAAACAATCTTCTGTAAAAGGTGGAGTTTAAAAACTCATGTTCATTCAGCAAAGTGTGAGCTCTGCAGTAGCCCGATAAACACTTGTGATGTGATGATAGCTTTGAATTCTACTTCTATGAAATCGAAATACTTTTGGAATTTCCGTGATCAAGCTTGAGTTGTTAATTGTTGTTAATAGAGAAGCTGTCGCACTGCTAAAGTGATTCGGCATGCGTTTGGCTGCGTTCGGGACCTGCATACCCTGCGTACTGCTCCCCTTGTTTGTCAGTTACTCTTCTTATGCCTGAGAGCAGATGCTCCCGATGACCACCTGGCTTGTAGGTTTGCGTTCTTCCTTGTCACCTATTGCTCTCTAGACAAGGCGTCCTGTCTGCAGTGTCCCCGACTTGCTGGAGCGCCCTTACCCTTTCCTCTTCCTCCACAGGAGCAACTCCTGGGAGTAGCTGCCATTTAAATAATTTGCACAGAAACTTTCCCCAAGCAGCCCTGTTAGCCTGCTGTCTCTATCCCTTTCATTCTTAGTATGCATTATTCTTAGTACTTTAAACATTTATATGACATTTCATGTGTAGTAGTCCTGAAGAGACTGTAAATGGCCAAGTAGGCAAGAAAATGTATGCTTTATTCACCAGTACTGAGTGTATTTTGCGCTGACAAATCAGGATGCTGATGATTATGTAAAACTAAATGTATGACTGCGTGTCCGGCAGTGGCTTTAAGCAGTAGCTCCTAAGACTCTTTTTGTTGTTTTTCTAATAACTTCTAACATTATACAAAGGAAATTGAAATGTTTCAGGTAGTATTTACTTAGAGACCCAGTTAATACTTGTTTTTCCGTTAAAGAAGCCCCTTATTGCAAATCTTTTGTATACCTTTCTGGTGTGCTTTTTGCAGTGTGGATCTCTGTTCTTTGTTAGTCAAACAGGAGTCCTAAAGTAGCAATTATCATTTTCCCTTTGATAGCAATAATGTGTTGAATTCTACAGTGAATTTCTTCCTTGTTTTATGCTGTTGTAAAAGAAAACACACCTGTACATCCTTATAATGAACATATCTGTGTAGGAAGTCTTGCTGTTTGTCAGCCAATAGACATTCAATTTGTTAAATATCTGTAATAGGCAGTGTTTATACAGAACAGTCCTGGCTTTTTAAGACATCTTACGTCTAGAATATGTAGATAGATATAATGGATTTAAATTCATGCTAGAAAAGAATACTGTAATCATTTAGAGTGTATTTTAATATAAGGAATAACTGTACAAAGCAGTTCAGCACTAGAAATATGTATTTATGTGAAGAAAACACTCATTTTAGTTCAAATAAATAGGAAGTGGAAAGTTCACTGACAGAATCACACATAAATACATACTGATTTAACTAATACAGAATGCCAGAATTCATGATTATCCACAAGATAAAATGGACAGCGGACCGGCCAAATAGCTCAGCGGATTAAGGCGCCTGCATGCCGGCGCAGGAGTTAGGGGTTCGTTGCGAGCCTGCTCTGCTGGCCCTTCCCCTGGGGTGCACTGAGACCCCCACTGACACTGGGCTTAGTGGCGCGCACTTGTAATCCCAGCTTTTGAGAGGCTGTAAACAGGTGGATCACTGCGAGTCCAATCTAGTAGTGAGAACCAGAATACCCAGTAGACCCTTAAGATTAAAAAAAAGAAAAAAAAAAGGATAAGGGTAGGTGATTGCATAACAAAGCCATCCATCCAGTTTTAATTCTCATGGTCTAGAATGTGTGTGCAAGTGTGTGTGTGTGTGTGTGGTGTGTGTGCACGTGTGCATATGTGTGTGTGCATGCCTGTGTACCTGTTACTGCTGATACATCAAAAGGGAAGTTTATATTCTTCATACAGAACAGCAAATGCCAGTTCATTACGCTCCCATGCCTGAGCGTTTTAGGACAGAATTCAAGAGCCAAAAAGAGAGCAGGCTTGCTTGCTTGCTTGCTTGCTT
>NW_004524755.1:699749-763911 GCF_000260255.1 Octodon degus | reverse complement strand
CCCCCTTCCCCCCTCTCTCCATCCATCCCTCCTTTCCTGGCCTCCACATGCGTCGTCTCCACTCACTGTGTCTTCTCTTCCAGGAGAGCACACAGCTGCTACAAGTGCCGCCAGTGCAGCTTCACGGCCGGCGACACTCAGGCACTACTGGAGCACTTCAACACTGTCCACTGCCAGGAACAGGATGTCACTACAGCCAATGGCGAGGAAGACGGGCACGCCATCTCCGCCATCAAGGAGGAGCCCAAGATTGACCTCAAGGTCTACAGTCTGCTCAACCCAGACGCAAAAATGGGAGAGCCTGCGTGCGAGAGCGCGGTGAAGAGGGAGAAGCTGGAGGAGAAGGAGGGGCTCAAAGAGAAGGTCTGGACCGAGAGCTCCCCCGAAGAGCTGCGGGGCGTGGCCTGGCGGGGGGCCGACGTCCTGCGGGGGAGCCCGTCGTACACGCAGGCGGGCCTGGGCCTCCTGGCGCCTGTGTCCAGCACCCAGGAGCCGACGAAGACCCTGCGGGACAGCCCCAGCGTGGAAGCTGCCCACCTGGCGCGACCCATTTATGGCTTGGCCGTGGAGACCAAGGGGTTCCTGCAGGGGGTGCCAGCCGGCAGCGAGAAGGCGGGAACCCTGTCCCAGCAGTACCCTGCATCAGGAGAAAGCAAGGCCAAGGATGAATCGCAGTCCCTGTTACGGGTAGGAAGGTTTAATTTTTCAATAATTCCTATATTCTGAAAGGCAGGCAGGGGGATTGCACACACGCTGCACACGCAGTGTAGTTTCGTATGGGGAGACGTGAAAGAAGCCGTGTCAGGTGTATCGGTTTGCACACATGAGGGTGAAGGGGCGGCAAGTAGCTCGCGTGTGCAGGGGCGTAGGCACACAGCCGGGGTGCGCACAGGCCGGGGCTCGCTTGCAGCTGCTCTCACCTCAGGTCAAATGCTGGTTAATCGTTCCTGGGGATTACGCAGAACAGCAGAGCTGCCTTTGGCAAAAGGAGATTGGCAATCCCAAAGGGCCGCACATGCCTTACATTAAAACCAAAAGGACTCACATTTTAAGGTGGCGTGACACAGTATATGATTAATAAGGAGGTTTACAGAAATCTCTGAGAACGTAAGCCCCTGGGGAAGACGCAGAGGCTGTGGTCTTGTTAGGAAGTCCTTATTATAGATGCGCGCGAAGAGCAGCGCTTGCTGTTTATTTGCTGAGAAGAGTAAGAAAGACAAGAAAAGCACGAATACCGAGGGCACGAAGACTGTCCTCAGAAGAATAGTACGCGTTTGGTGCTATCAAGACCTCTTGGGGCAAAGGAAGTATCCCAGGTAGAAAAGTAGAACAAAGCCCCCTAGTAAAATAACATCCTGTATCTCTTTTCTCCGTGCTATGTAGCCACAACTCTGTCAGCAAATAATTTCAGTTTTGAAAATTCCCAACTTCTCAGTAAGTAGTACTTGGCTTTGTCTAAGGCACCCCAATTACAGCCTTTCATGTTCAGGCCAAGGACGTTTTCTGCTTGGTGAGGACTGGGAAGCTTTGTTCAGGCTTCCAGAGCAGGAGGGAATGGGCCGACCTGTACACGGCGTGCAGTTAGGAAGCAGAGTCAGGCAGCCCAGGGCCTTGGCCTGCGCTCGGCAGCCCCTGCTGTCAGGCTGCGCTCGGCTGCTTTCCCTCCTTCCTGGCAGGTTCTCCGAAGGCCACCCATGCTACTCAGGTGTCCCACGGTGGAGTAGAGGGGCACTGTAAGCGATAGAAGCTGTTTCTGCCTGAGGCCATACCCTAAAGCCAGGAGAAGGTTGGGGTGGCTCCTGTAAGGAAGGAGCAGAGAAGGAGCAAATTTATTACTAGTAACGGGAGAAATAGGAGAAATAGTTCTTGTGCCTTTTAAGAGGGGCTCCGGTGCAGTGAGCATAGCTTGCCTCTACCCTTTTGGTCTCAGGAGATCCTGGCTTGTCGTCGTGGTAAGGCCCAGATGAGACAGAGCTCTGTTAACTTCACTTCCGGCTGTAAGGAATACTGTCTCCCGTTGGTTCCCCCACTCTTTGTCTGGGGGGCATGGCCCCGACACCTTCCAGTGGCAGCCCTGAAGCATGCCTCCATTCACCTACTTAGATGGCCTCATCTGTGGTTTTGATGCCAGATTGCTTGACTGTTTCTCTTTTCGGCTTCCCTGTTTGTCTTTCACCTTTTGCATGCCTCAAGAACTTGAAATCCTACCACAAGACAGTGATGTGAAAACCTGCGAGATGTTGGGACCTTACCTGGGGAGGCTGACAGCGATGACACTTGTTCTTTTCGATTCTTCTACTTCTGCAGTTCCTGGTCTTGGAGCGTCTGTTGTACCATTTCAGCTGTCTGTTCGCTTCCTCCCTGGTAGCTGCTGAAGGAGGAAGTTTTCAGCATGAGTCTCCCTACCACACACCCTGGGACTTACAGTCTTGAAGGGCACTGTCTTCCACATTCAGAGTGAAATAGAAGTGTACGCCTTTTTATACACGCTCAGAATCAGTCTTACATGATTCTTGTAAACTTCCAGTCTTCAAAATTCATAATTTGTTTTTGTTCAGTACTTTTAAAAACTCACTGGTTTTATTGGCTATTAAGACTAGGAAGAATGGCCAACTTGGTTTATTGTGCAAAATTTAGTTTAATAACTAAATTATATTTTTTTAGTTTTGTGTTTCTTTTTTGATTCTAGGAATTGAACTTGGGGTCTCAGGCTTGCTAGGTAGATGCTGTACCACTGAACTATGTCTTCGGCCCTGGATTTAAAACTTTTGAGGTGTACACATCCTTCCTAAGGTGCTTCTTAACACATCTGAGAAAATTAAGAGGCATTCTGATTGTGAATTTGACACAAATTCTACTTTGGGGGTGGAAATTGTTATTTTTGAGTTATTGTAGCAAAGGCAGTCTTCTGAATCCTCACCTCCTTCTCCAGCAAAACCTAGGGAAGTATCACTGTGGTGTCTACTAATGGCAAAATATTGTAATTTAACTTTGTAGTTGTGAAAGACTAGTTTAGGGATAGTGTCCTGTAATAATTCATAAGTGCAAAATAGAATTATATACATATAGTTTATGTGTTTTAAATAATGTAGTGTGGTCTGTGTAAACAGAGTATTTCTGTTTGATTCAAATAGTAGAAGGGAATTTGAAATAACTCCTTTGCTGGTGGATATGTTTGTTTGGAGACATAGTAGTGAGAAATCTACGAAATGGAAAGTATCAGACCTAAGTAAATTTCATATTAATAAACAGTACATTCAGCCTAACATTAATAAAGTATATTAGTGTTAACTTTATACATAGAATTTCTAATACAAAAAGGAAAATCTTCTTTATCAGTCATTAGATACTGAAATCAAGAATTGTGCAAAAATGCCACTAGAACATGTTGATTTCAGTAGTATAATGCTATGCTCATAAGCAGTGGAGACATTCTTAATGAGTAGTCTGAATGCCATAGAACATAACTTACTATGTTGCATTCAAAATACCGATCTGTCTCCTCTCCCCTCCCCTGCCTTCCCCTCCCTTCCCCTGCCTTCCCCTCCCTTCCCCTCCCTTCCCCTGCCCTCCCCTCCCTTCCCCTCCCTTCCCCTGCCCTCCCCTCCCTTCCCCTGCCCTCCCCTCCCTTCTCTTCCCTTCTTACCTGTACTGAAGAGCGAACTCAGGACCCTTTCACTCTCCAAGCAGGTGCTTATGCCGCTGAGCTATTGTCCCCAGCCTAATACTAGTCTCTCTGATACATTTTTATCTCACTGGATTCATTAGTGACAGTTTGCTATACTTCTGCAAGTGAGGAAGGAAATACAAAAAAATCGTAGGAGCCGAAATTTCAGAATGTTTCCATAATTAGTGCTGCTTTCATTTTGCCTGCGTCAGTGTTCGCCCCTTGTTTTACGTCACACGTGAGCTCTTTCATGGGTGTTTTCATTTAGTGAACGTCTCTATATTTTTCCCTTGTGCTAGTATGAAAGTGATCTTGTTACAAAAAATGTGGAGTTGTGTTTGTCACCTCTGTTGACCACTGTGCTTCCAGTTGGACAAAGAACACAATTGAGAAAGGCTTTATATTTTATTAACCACATTATATAAATTAAGCTTTTCGCTGCATGCTAACTCAATATTTTTATAAAACCTTTACGTATTTTTGAACAAGAAGTAATATTAAAGCCCTTGCGATATTTGCTAGAAATAGTTCAGGCTCTTATGAAAACTTGGGTTTATGTCGTCTTAAAACTTCTCAAACCGAGGTTGTGTTACACATGACCAAAATTTAATACTTTACTTTTCTTTTTTCTTTTTGGTGGTACCAGAGATTGAACTCAGGACCTTGAGTTTGCCAGGCAAGCATTTATTCCACTGAGTTATCTCTCCGGTCCCAAAGTTAATATTAGCTGGATGCTACTAACATTCCAGTATTGACTTTTTTTTTTTTGGTACCACGGATCGAACTCAGGACCTTGTGCTTGCCAGTCAGGCACTTAGGCTACTGAGCTATCTCACTGGCCCCAATACTTTTAAAATGGAGTGTTTTTATTTGGATATGAAATAGGGCTCTATGAAGAAGTTAACATATTTAACTGGACCGAACTGCCTTCATCTTGAGCCCTTTTCTTATTAGTTTCTTCTATACTGTGTATTTATATAAAATATCAATTTTTAAGTAAACTCATACCCTGTGTAACTTTATTTTATTTTATTTTTGGCAGAACCGGGGATTGAACTCAGGCCCTTGCACTTGCCAGGCAAGCGTTTATTCTACTGAGCCATCTCCCCGGCCCCTACTGTTTTTATTATTACTGGATAATAAGTTTAGTAGATTTTATTCTTGTAGTGGAATTTTTCAGTTGGATTTTATAACAGAAAGTTGAGTTGTTCATCTAATTAAAAAGAAAACAAACATGAACAGAGACAAAATAATTGGTCATCAAATTTCACCCAAGTTTTGTAAGTATCCCATGAAATTTTCATCTGTTCATAAAATGTCTTCCAGTTTAGTTTAAGAGTAAATTGATAGGAGGAATTTATGGTCAGTCAGCATTCCAGTGAAGTGGCCTGCGCCACTTGTCCAAGCATTGTCCTCACTAGGCTCAGATTCTTCCTGAGGTGCCAACCCTTTGGTGAGTGGGCAGCTGTTTTCCTTGTACGTGGAGGAAAAATCAACCTTTTGAAATTGGTTGTGGTCTCTTGTATACATGTATCTATAGGACTTTGTCGGTTTTGACTGCTACGCTTTGCACTGCTTGGTTTGAGCCTCAGCCCTGTGGGAATTCTTTCTAAGAGTGGCCTGGGGCCCAGAGCTCACCCAGTGACTGTCCAAGAGAGGCTGCCCAGGCACTCTGTCCCTCTGTCTCCTACTGAGGATGCCACTGCAGCCATCAGAACGGAGCACACTGCAGCTCTGTTAATTAATGCTTATCGGGCACTGGAGATCCTCGATGCTCAGAGCTAGATAAGCCAAAGAAGCCAGGCTATCTGTTCATTTGGTAAGTGTGATACCCAGAGGGTACAATGCAGGTGTTATTTGCAGCTTTCTTTAGCAGGCGTTAAATTTATCGTTTAAAGATTGTTGATACTGGGCAGTGTATTGAGATGCAAAAATGTTCTTTGGGGCTAGTCCATTGGCAGCAAAACGACATTCAGACAACAAGAGCGTTGAAGCCTTTACAGCCGCAGAGGGCCACAGGAGCTTTGCAAGCTACAGATGATCTCAAGTGAAAAGTCGGCTTTATTGCCTTCCTTCATATGTAATGTAAATAAAAGCCAAATTAAGTCATGCTGCAGATAGCGCTGACTTAATGTCTGTGTAAATAACCATTTTTTTTTTTTCTGAACTTCTTTGGACTTTTTATATGTGCGTATACACACTAAGCACCGAAAGGGTCAGGCTGTATCCAGAAAATGCAGAAGTGTGTTTTTTTGTTTGTGTGTTTGTTTCGTTGTTTTTCTTTGTTTTGGGGACCAAACCCAGAGCCTTGACACTGAGCTTCACCCCTAGCACTCTTTTCCTTTCCGTTTCTTTTTTAAATTAAAAAAATTAAACAAATCTATCTATATCTGTCTATCTATCTATCATCTATCTATCTATCTATCTATCTATCTATCTATCTATCTATCTTTATGTTTTTCTTAAGACTTAGGTCTTGAAAAGTTTCTCTGCTTGCCTTTTTGATCCTTTTGCCGTCTCCTTCTGGAGGGGAAGCTTGCATGCACAGGTGCACCCGGCTGAAAAACTCCTAAGTTTCTACCCTTTTAATTATGGCTGTGAAATTAATTTAAACTCTGTTGAGAATGTTTTTCTTGCTTAGCATTGATTTTGCTTGGTTAACAGCACTTTGCTTGTAGCCTGTTTCTCCCCGCAGCGGCTCCGTTGGTCGGCCTGCGTTTCTCAGAGCACTCTTCCCCGGCTGTGTGGTAACCTAGACGTCTGTGAGGCCCTGGCATACTTCTGCTGGCGCGGGCTTGGGAGGCAGAGGAAGCAGATATATCTAGCGAACTGGGCTGTGCGTCTAGTCACTGTGAAACGGTACCCCTGAGCGCAGTGTCTGTTAATTATTTCCTGGAGACACATCTTTGTGTGGCTTCTTTATTTCATGGCCTGCCTGAGTCAAGAGATACCCGGGCCCCAAAGGAGCCCATTAATGAGCCTTACGTATTGGAAGGGAAGTGTGTTCAAAAGGTGGTCTGTGTTTCAATACACAGATGCGAACTGGCTCGGCACTCGGCAGGCCCGTCCTGAACACACAGTCCTCAGGCCAGTCTAACGTTTTCCTCCTAGAGAGCCATCTGATGCATTTCACGTGTTGAGTACCAAAAGTATTCATAAACGCTGTTTATCAGGGAATTTCTTGGTTTTCATAAGAAAAGTAAATCTCGTCTTTCTAGTCATATTCTTTTATTCTCCTTTCTTGGAGAATTGTTCAAAAACTTTCTAGGCCAGGATGCTGATTCCCAGAGTGGCCCGCAGGTTGACTTGAAGAAGCTTGAAGCTGGACTCGGCTGCATCTAGTTAGGTGATGGTGCAGGGTGCTGCAGATCATTTCAGTGGTGCCTGAACTTCTTTCCTTCATGCAGGAGAAGCTGTATCATCTGTAGATATTTGTAATCAACTTTGTTCTGTAAATAAAGTGGAGTCTGCAATAAAAATTTTATTTTGGAAAAAAATAGAGACAGTTTTATGACCTATTTGGTTTGATGATTGCTCTCTGTGCTTAGGAATGATGCAAAGCAGTCTCTAAGCACAGGACTCGGGATAAGTGGAGGGGCTGCCGTTTTTATTCAAGGTAGAAGGATCAGTGCCTCTGAAGTGTAATTTCCATGCCGTACCGCAACTTTAAAGAGGTGGTTTCTCAGTATTGATGATTTAATTTAACATTAGCCATGTTAATTAAGAGAGGGATAAATTCTTTCATGCTACGGATGTGTACGTCTATGGAACATTGTGGCTAGCCAGAAAGTGCTAAGCATAATTAAATATATTCTGAAACATTTAATTAATATAGATGACACTTTAAAGTAGAATAATAGTGATTACAAATAAAACTTTTATCAGATCATAGATACAGAGTAAAATTTGGGGTAAAATAAATGCTCCATGGCAAAGTGATTTATTCAGTTGTATTTGCCTGTATTTGAGTTAAAATTCTATATTCAAGACTCCTACTTGATCATGATATAAAAAAAGCCTTTCTATATTGAGGGCTTATCAGAGTATCTGTTCTCAGAAAATTTACCAAGTTTAGCTAGTAATATATTGGGCAGTGTAAGATTGCTTTTGTAGCAACCTACAAAATTAGAATTTTCAGAGAAGATAAACCTGGAGACAATACTTTTGAAATTGTGTGAAGAGGCACTCACACATAAGCGGGTGGTATAAATGGCTAGATCTTCAGAACTGATTATATGTCGCTTAGCATTTCAATTTCTGGGATTAAAAGTTCACTGCCTTCCATTAAGTTATTACTGGATTAACCCATCTCACCCTCATTAAAATCATTTGAGGTTGAAACTGTTATTATCCCCTTTATTTAAGTGAGGAAACTGAGGCACAGAGGTTGAATTGGCCTGAGGTCATCGTCTATAAAGAGTGTGAGATGAAATTCTAACCGTGGCCAGCTGGTTGCGCAGAACCTCCTTATACAAGTTGCTGTGTAGCCTTCAACTCACTGTGATTTGCTAATAAGTGCTTGGATGGCTTCCTGCGATTTCAGAGTTAATTTGTTTGATCTAAATATATGTGTTTTGATGTGTGTAGGTACAAAACAGAAAAGTAGCACTTGGGAATTCTGCGAATGATGCACGCCCGTTGTGAAAGACAGAGCTATTGCAGTATGCTTAAGAAAATGAAAACCACTAATAAATTTCAGCCCACAAGTATTTCTGTTCTTATATTTTGACATCTATTTTATCTTTTATATGCATATATATATGTATATGTACAATTATGTGCCTGACTTTATAATTTTCTTTTTGAACTTCACAATATATAGTGGACATGTTTCCCTATCCAAAGATGATCCACGATACTTATTTCAGCCATGTGGTCCAGTGTGGCTACGTCATCGTTTGTTGAGCATCCCCTATTGATGCGCATTTGGGCTACTTCCAGTCAGTAGTGGTCAGGAGCACTGACAAGCTTCCTCATACATTTTATTCTTTGGCTTTGCCATTTCTTTGGAATAATCTCTTGTAGTACAATTACAGTCATTTGTAAGAGACAATACATGACTGTAATCCAGAGGTAATGCCCAAGTCACTGTCCTCCAAAGGGTAATTTTTGAGATGTGAAACATAGCAGTACATAAAAAATACACGGGACTAGGACCCGAGATTATGTAAGGATTAACTATTAAATTGTAATTAACTTACTTGATGGTATTGTGGAGGGCTCAGGAACACAAGCGCTGATCGTTGAGAGCTGTTTCTTGTCATGCATACTCGCTCCAAAGCACGAGGGCTGGGTGTATTGTTTAATATTCTTACTTTATGTTGCATTTGCTACATTCTTAGATAATTTTATTTTCAAGCAGCACTCAATTTCTGGAGAAGGCTTGATTTAAATGTTTTTAATTGAAAGCAGAGAGACACAGTTACCTTTTTTTAAGAGAAATTTCTCTCGTTTTCATTTTGTCTTTGTGGGTAACATTCTTGGTGCTCTGAATTTCTTAATGTAATTGTAAAGTTTTTTACCCTTTTAAGATATGTGCTGGGGAAGTCAGTATTGTTGGCTTTGAGGGAAAGAGAGAAGAAAAGTTTTGCATATTTTTCTTTAATAATTTTTATTTTCCTTTAATCTTTATTTCATATGCTGCACATATATATCTTTTATTAGAAAATACTCTTTCATAATATTTCATAATTTCAAATAGAATGTTGTTTGCTCTCTTATTATTATTATTATTATTATTATTATTAGGTTTTTTTTGGTGGGCTCTGCCCACCCTGAGGGTGGGGCCAGCATAGCATGTGGGGCCGGGGATTGAACCACAATCCCCTGAGCCTGCCTAAGTTTACCTAAGCAGGGGCTTTGAACCACTGAGCTATCTGGCTGGCCCCTGTTTACTGTTTTTTAATGAAGCGTTGAAAGTGTACAACTGAGAATATCTTCTTAAATAATATTATATTGGGCTTACTGCATGCTGAAAGTATTGAAGCTTGTGCCATTCTTAACCTTACATTTATGAAATTATTTGTGGTTATATATATATATATATATATATATATATATATTGGATTAGGTATCTAATTCAAAGATAGTTTAAGTAATTTCAAATGTGAACTCTTTTTAATGTATTTGATACAGGGTTTCACTACACATCTTGGACTCATAGTTATCCTCCTGTCTCAATCTCCCCAGCACTGGGATTACAGGCATGTGCCACTGTGCCTGGTCTCAGTGGTTGGTTCAGCATGCCCCAGGGGCAGGGTCGGTGTGACATGTGGTGCCAGGGATTGAGCCCTAGTCCCTGCACTTGCCTAGGCAGGCGCTTGGTCTGAAGAGCTATCTCAGAGGCCTGAAATGTGGACTTTTTTGCATGCACTATCTATAGTCCACTTAGTACCTCTAATAACATTTATGCCATGGGAATATAGGATTCCTTCTGCCTTCCTTCCTTCCTTCCTTCCTTCCTTCCTTCCTTCCTTCCTTCCTTCCTTTCTCCTTGTCTGTCTGTCTGTCTGTCTGTCTGTCTGTCTGTCTGTCTGTCAGTTTATTTGAGAACTTGTCCCAAATTCCAATGGGATTTGAATATTTAGTCGAGTTCATTTTTGGTGCAGTGCTGGTGCTTTGAGGTTGCAGTTGGGTTTGGGAAAGGGTGTGCCCTGCCTTAATTAGCTGGCTGTGGTTCAGACATGACTGGATTTTATTTTCTGGGTAAAGTTAGGTTTTATGTTTTCTTGTGACTCTTCCCTGTGACACAGTGGAAAGTGCACTGGATTAGAGGAAAGGAGGTTCGTGTTCTGGGTTCTCTTTGTGACTAAGTCACTGTGTGACCCTGGGTGAGTCACTCAATCCTTACATACTGTTTCCTACGTTGGAAAATCATAGGCAGAGTATGCCTTTGCTCAGAGCTCTTTAACGTTGCAAATCCTGGAGCCAAATAAATTCCAAAATGGCCAAAAACCTATAAATTATGAATAACTATCAAGCAGACAGTCTGAAATCTTTAAAAAAATTATTACCTTCTTTGGGTCAAAGCTTATTCTTTGGAAATGACCTATGCAAGGCATTGTGTTATTAGGGAGCTGCTAGTGAATGAAGATAAAGGGAGGTATGCACAAAGAGAAATAAAATAATTCCGGTGAGAACATGACAGGCCTGAAGTATGTATCCTCAGTTTCTTGGCTTTGAGTGACGATGCCTGCTGTGTTAACATTCAGATGTTCAAATCAGAATTTTGGATACAGAGACTAATTTTAGTAGGTGCGGTGCAAATTTCTTATGAGTCCATGAATAGATTCTAATCCCAGCTGTTTCATTACAATTATAAAAATAAAATTGGCTGTGAATCATTCAAACTCTGTGTAATGGAAGTGAATAATTCAGTTTCATCTCAGAAATCTGAAAACTATAAACCTATCTTCGTTCTTTATGTTCCTTCAGAGTTCATGTCTCATTATTCATGGATGAGTTTTTTGAAGTATGGGTGGTCGTGATGAAAGTGACTGTATTTTTCCTTAGATCTTGTGGTTTTTCAGGAGAGGGGTGGCCTCTGGGAGGGGGCCAGCGATGGAGCAGAGGGAACAATATTGGAAAGAGGCTAGGAAAAGAGAAAAAAACTTCTTAAATTAATATTTCTTGGTATTTTCTTTCCCATGAAAAGTATATGTTCCCTTTAGATTATAGATTTAGAATATATACACAAAAGAGGAATATGTATAATAAAAACTCATATCCTTTGGTGGTAATAAGCATACATGTGCAGTGTCACACATGCACACACATAGAAACATGCAAACTACAACATGGATTTGTATGTGTATTATTAAATAACTTTCGGTTGAACTTTTAGAATAACTATACATATTTGTCCACAGCAGTGTGTACTGTGCATTGCCACTCTGATTGGCTTCCTCACATTTTGTTGTATGTCGTGTTAATTGTCCTAGAAAAGTGTTGACAGATTCCTTCTTGTTGGACATACAGTTCCAGTTTGTGCTATTACACATAGTACAGCGTTGAGTAGATTTGTAGTTAAATAATTGCATCTTGCTTGCCATTTTAAATGGTGAGAATTAGTGTCCATGTCATTAGGCTCCTCCGTGGGATGACACAGTGACACAGAAGGGTGTTGATTAGCAAGCGCAGGACCCTTTACCCGGCTTTCCTGGGAAACAGGAAAACTGTATCATTTCGTGACATTCATTAGTTAGAACTGCCTCACGGTGGTAGTTATGAGGTAGAAACCCTAACATTTTCTTTAAACATTATTATAGGGGAAAACGTTAATAACTAGGATGGTTTGAAGAAATGCATTTCTGAAGCTGAAACAGGGAGCCTGAGAGGTGTATATTTCACTTTTTATAGTTGAAAGGTGCATTCTTTAGTCACCTGGATGCTTAGTGCGGCTTGCGGTAGTGCGATGCCCTGAAATGAGCCTTACAAGGTTGTGGATGTCCAGGGATCCAGCTGTTTCCAAGATGTGCTTTACGGAAGTACGTTGTAGTCATCACATGAGGTTGTGGTCAGCAGGTACTCAGTGAAATGTTTGGTACTCAAACTCCTTTTTGATACTTGTATTTATTTTAATTTGTTCAGGGCATTTTACAACGTTTATTGTAAGAATGAAAATCAGATTTTAAAAAAGAAGGAAACTGTTCAGTATATACCGTGTTTGCTTTCCTTGTTTTTCCAAGAATCATATTGCTATATAAAAAGTTCTTTGACAAGACTAGAGATTAACTGTCACTCATTGTTGATGAATTTTCAACTAAATATCCTCCTCTTTATAGTATTTGAATGTGCCCTGTAGGTGTCCAGACTGAAACACAATCGTGCTCACCTAGCTGAGGGTTTATTTTCCCTCACCAAAGAACCACCATAGCATAGAAAAAACTAATCTAGGCTTGAAGTAAATAGAAATTTTAAAAGATAAGGGTAGCTTTGTAGAACCGATTCCTGAAGCATTAGTTTCTGACTTTCTTGTTATCCTGTAAGTGCTAATTTAGTGTCTGCTAGACTTCAAAAATGTGATACCATGTTAAAAAATATGGAGAGTAGTAAATTAGACTTCTTCCCTCCAGTTACCGTATAGCCCATTACAGGGGACAAGATAAGCAGCTGTGGTAGGAATGAGGAGGGTGAGAGGACAGAATGGCAACTTTGTGTGTTTAAGGGGGAACAGATCACATTCAATTGAGAAAATAAAGTTAGTTGTTATGAAATATTTGTCCGAGCTTGTTTGGAAAAATATGAAGCTTGTAGCAGGAAATCATGTGTAGTATAGCTTGGGTAGGTAGTGAAGACCTGACATTCGGGTTAAGAGAATTTCTTTAAAGGTTTATATTTGACAATTTTTATTTTAGAGAGAAATAGGGAACTACCATAGATTTGGGGCCAGCCATAACTTGATGAAACTTTTAATAAATTTAATGTAGCATTTTACATAGGATGGCTTAGATGAGCCAAGGATGAGTGCATCCCTTAGATGAGGGACAGTGTAGTAGAACTGGGATGAGGAAGAGCCAGGTTTTTGAATCCCTTGTTCTGTCAGTGATAATGAGGATACCAAAGCAGGATGCAGTAAGCAAAGGAAGTAATTGCTGCAGCTGTGCCAAATGTAGAACATTTCTGTAGTTTCTAAAGGTTTTATAGGCAGGTGACAGTGTTTTTAGGTAACTGGAAGAGGAGATGAATGACAGCTATCATTTGAGAAACACTATTGGCCAATCTCCTCTTTATTTATAGTGATTTGTTTAATACAATAACGCCTCGGTATAATTGCTGTCTTCAGCTCCACTCTACAGAGAGCAAGGGTGTGTCAGACATGTTTGGTCATTTTTCCAAAGTGACCCATCTAGTCAATGATTGAATCAAACTGGATTACGACTACAGTGTAGTTGCAAAAATCTGTGGTCTTAATTTCCTTTCAAAAATGGCAGCAGCATTAGCAGATCTTCAGAGTCAACTGTTTCACAAGAGTGAAATTGTGAAGCTGGTGTGTACCTACAAATTTGAAGAGCACTCAGATTAAAATATCGAATAGCAGCCTAGGGAGTTAGCTCGGCAGTCTAAGTACCTGCCTGGTAAGTACAAGGACCCAAGTTTGATCCTCTGTACAACATGTCATGCCATCCCCGGGATTGCTGTGCGGGACCCGAAACTAAGCATGGTGGCGCATGCCAATGATCCCTGCACTGGGGAGGCTGCGACAGGAGGATCACTATGAGTCTGAACTACATCGTGAGACCTTGTGTGAAATAAAAAAAAAAATTTAAAATATGGAATGGCTAGTTGGAAAAGGCAGCTCTTACAGGAGGTTGTGGGAGATGGAATGACTTCTAAATACATTGACAATATTTAATATCAAATACATATTGACAACATAGTTCTTACAAAATATTTTTGGAACAATTTCAACAGTGATAAGCTACAAGTACCAATTCAGAGTCTTGCAAATGTTAATGGAGATAATATGCGGTGAATTGATCAGAACAGAGGAAAAGGAATGCCAGAGGGGGACACAGAATGTTAGCTTCTTGTAGAGGAGGGAATAACTGGTTTTTTAGTTCTACCATCAAAGGAGATTTTTCTGGAACTGGTTGTTGTTTATCTTTTGGTTCTTGAAAAGTGGCATTTGGGAAAGCCAAGCAGCAGTCAAATTGCAGAAAGCTGCAGAGTCCAAATAGAAAGCAAGCTTGGTTACTACAGTTCAGAAACAAAAATAAGACAGTGTGAGCCCTGGCCTTGTAGGGCACTGTTTTCACATTTGTGAGATCAAATTGGGAGCTTCTCTGCACATGCCTGAATTTTGCTGTAGTTGAGAGTTCAGAAACAACTCAGGCATGCGGGCTTGCAGGTATCCTGGCAGTACAGCCCTGGGAGAAGCAGCGAAGAAGCGCCTTCAGAGGGGAACCTGGGTGTTGCTACCATCAGTGTGAATGGAAAATGTAATAATGCAATCAGTGTAAAGATGTTTCAGGCCTCTGGTTTCCTTTTAACCTACTTACAAATTTGTAGCTTATATATATAAATAGCTCTTATTCAAATATAAATTAAATGTAATTCTTCAGTTTAGGGTTATCATGTATTTATGATCAAATGAAATTAAACCTGGATGATTCTTGAGTGGTCATTTCAAAGTGTATATTGTGTGTCCTGTGCTTGTTGTGCTGCTTCATTATCCATAAGAACTATTACGTTTTAGTTTTCTGTATTAGTGTTCTTATTTATTTCAGGATTATTGCTCTTAGATGTAATCCAGTGCCTTGTTTCCATGTCTAATTTTATCATTGAGAAGAAAGAGAAATGCTTGCTTGTGATATGTCACCTGTTGGGTACTCACTAAAACTTACATAGCTTAATACTGTATTACATTAAGTCATTTTAAAAGCATTCTACTTTCCCTTTTGTTTAAAACTCTTACAATCCCTGGGATATTGGTAGGGGGTTAATGGAAGTCTTGATTAAAATCTTCCAAGCTTTAAGGCTTTCAGTTCTTATAAACAATTTGGATCTGAGAACTAGGCCTTCATTATTGCTTTTTACTAGTCTATATGCCCGTGTAATGTTAATAAGAAAAATCGGAGTGTTTTTTTTTTTCTTTAGCTGTGTTGTAATAACTACAAATTAAAATGCCTTTTAGAAAAATCGCCTGTCTTTCTTGATCTACCAGTTTATGGTAGTCCTTTTAAAAAAATGGTCTGAAGACATACTGAAATCGTTTTAAAAGTCAAGACATTGCCCTGAATGTACCAATTTTCCATAACCACCCTGGGTATACTGATTTTCCAGTATTTAAAATAAGCCTTTTAAGTTTTATATCTTACCCTGCTTTTAAAGTGGTTCTTTCAAAAGTTGCAGAACTGTGACCCCTAATCATGTGCATAATCAATTTATACTTGCTTCTAACAGCTGACCACGTGTGGGCAGGTAAGAGCCCCTGAGGTAGGGAATGGCTGTAACACTGGTGGGTTCCCCTCGCTCTGAACATGAGTACCCCACACTGCCTGAGCTTCCTGGGCTGGACGCTTGGACTCACTGTATTCATGTGCAGTCACAGACTCAGTTGTTTTATTTTTAATGAACACGGTGATTTGGGTTAAGAGGAAACTCAATTGGCACTCTGTCCTGAGCAGTATTTAAGATTTGTTTTTCTTCTGTGATGCTGGAGATGAAGCCTAACACCGAGCTATATCACCAGACTCTTTTCATTTATTTTATTTTGATTCAGGGTCTTGATAAGTTGCCCAGCTGGGCCTGACCTTGTGATCTTCCTGACTCAGCCTTCCAAAATGCTTGTTACTACTTGTTTCTTGTTGGCTCAGCCACTCAGTTCCTCCTTTATTGAACAAAATTATATGAGAGCATATGCATTTTAAAAAGTTTAGAAGACTGCTTTTTAATCTCTGTGAGACTGCCATCTTGGCTGTATATTTTTTGTACTGTTAAGTTTATACTTAACAAACTGAGAATATTTTGAATTTTTGGGACCTAAAAATAAGCAAATTGTAACTTATGTGCACTTTCAAAAATAACTGTTGGCATGTAATGTTATTTAGTGAGTTGTTTACTCTGGAAAAAGTGATTATAGTAATTTGGGTTCACATAGGAATAAAAATTTGACTTTACTGTAACATTTTTATTTTTTATTTTTATTTTTTTTCTATATGTAGGACAGGGTCTATAGGGTCTGCAGGGTCTTACTACGTAGATTGGATTTGTAGTGATCCTCCTCTTCTCAGCCTCCAAGTGATGGGATTACAGGCATGCGCCACCATGCCCCTCTCAAGCGCCATCTCAGCGCGCCCCGGGGTGAGACCAGCATGGCGTGCTGGTGATCACCCGTTTGCCATTGCACTCTGCCTGAGCAGGCTTTAGTCCTCTGAGCTATCAGGCGAGCCCCTACAGTAACATTTCTAAATTTGAAATTTCTTTCTAAGTTATCTGTAAAGCAGATTTCTCGGAGTTCACAAAATTTTTTGCATAGAGAAACTTAGAGACCCAATCTGCCTATGTATTTCTAGGCTTAAAGAACATTCCAGTAAAACCTGCAAGATTTGGGGCTGGGGAGATTGCTCAGTAGAATAACCGCTTGCCTGGCAAGTTCAAGGACCTGAGTTCAATCCCCGGTTCTGGGGAAAAAAAACAAAAAACAAACTTACAAGATTTATTTTTTTTAAAAATTATGAATCTCAACTTTATTTTTTTCATAGCATACTTTTTTAAAAAAATAATTAATTACAGACTTTTTTGTTTCAATTGATCAGTCTGATACTAGTTTATGGATTTTAGTTTTAGTTGTTGAACTCAAAGTATGAAGAAAGGCTCAGCACCCATCCTCCCATCCTCCTGAGCTGCCTGCTTCTCCGGCAGGGGAACATTTTAGGATGCTAGCTGCAGGCCTCAAGATGATGGGTAGTGTGCAGTGAGCTCTCTCTCTTGATGACTTTGCAGCCCATATTACTGTGTAGATACTGGTAAATACCGTTCCTCGAGTCTGCGGTGTCTGACGTGCTAGGGACCGACTTGGAAAGAAGAGTTTGAAAGCTTTGTGAGCTCACGGTGCATCTTAACATTTTCTTGACAAACCCAACTCGATCATCTTAGTCTCCTTGCCTAGAAGTGGTGAATACCAGTACGGCTTGTGTCTTGAACTTGAGGTGCGTAGAGACAGGTGACTGTCCTCTTCCAGTGGCTTTCTTGTTTGTTTCTGTCACCCTTTGGGAAAATAGTTGAGGGAAAGGGGAAGGGATGGACCAGTTGTGTGGGAATAGGACTGGTGGATTTCTCAGACCTTGACCCTCATAGTGCGTGACAGTCACCCTAGAGTATCTCTCTGGTACCGGATCCATTGCCTGCCGAGGGTAGGATCCATGGGTAGAGAAGAGATTCACAGAGAAGTAGCTAAAGACAGCAATTTGTCTTACACAGTTAAGCTATTTTTGTTTTCGTGGCTTACAGGGATAGAACTCCTTCAGTCATTTAAAATGTGATATGGTAAAAGTCATTTGCAGGAAATGAAATTTCACTTTGTTACTTTTTTTTCACTTAAAGGCTAATCTGATTAGCTTGAAGCATTTGTTCATCTTTTTATTCAGTATCTGAACTATGCCTATGGAAGACATATGGGTTTAAATAGTACTTGGCTTGCCATCTGCCGAGGAGGGAAGGCGAGACGCTAGATCAGAGGCGCAGGAAAGCGTGTTTCAGTAGAAGCTATTTCCATCCAGAGTGCCGTCGGCAGCCTCACAGAGAATTTTAACTGGGATTATATTGATACGTGTTAGTAAAAGAGCATATTTTCAAATGTGATTGAAATGATAGAATCAGTACATTTTCCTGTCTGCTGTCTGTTTAGAGACTTGGGACTATGTGAAATTTTGATCCTGTGACAGTGGTTTTGCTTAAAGTAGTTATTTGTGCCAAACACCTTTCTGATACTTTTTAAAAAAGCAGTGGTGCCATTTGTATCTTATGGTGGAAATTAGAACATGAAAGATCATTTTTTAGATGAATTTCCAAAATAAAGGGTCATTATTATTTTAAAATGTGCTTATGGTAAACTGTATTTTGACAATCTATGTTAACCTTGTGGAGTTTAGAAAGGAAAAAAGGATTGCCCAGTGCAACCTTGGTAAATCCTACCGTGATGTCAGGCTTCGTCACAGGCATCCTCTGCTAATCCTCAGCTCAGCACTGTGGGGTGGGGCAGCCGCAGTTTTCATGCAGACATTAAGGTGTGGAGAAGTTAACTTCTCTGAACATAGCACAGCCAGTTTAACATTCTATCCCAGGATAGGAATTTGACCGTCACTGCTTTGACCGAAAAGGTCACTGTGTCTTGTCCTCTGATCCTTTCTACGTTGTGGATGCTGAGAAAAGTTTCGCTTCTACTCCATGGCCTTCCCGAAGGAGCGGCAGGGATTCACGTGTTTCTCTTGGACTAAGGAGGACACGCAGAAATGGCCTGGGGCACAGGAGAAGCCCCCGTTAGTAGAAAGTGGAGGTTGGTAGGCATCGGTTTCCATCCTCTACCCAGTTTAGGTCAGTGTGACTTAGTTAGTGGGTGACTCTTTTCTTGACAACACTGCTTGCTTTGGATTTTGAAGAATTTTGTGTTACCAAGCCATTCAGAACTTTGAAGTCACTCTACCCACGTTCGTTCCAAATTCTGTGTCTTGTAGTTGCTTGAGTATGTTTTTGAATTTCTGAAGACTTCGTGTAGAACTGTAGTTTTTAAAAAATATATCATAACTGAGCAACTGGAACATTCTGTTATTCTTATGTATGCTGCCAAAGGTCACTAGATCTTTCTGGGTCACATTCCTCGAATTTCTCTGTCAAAGGGTGTGTGTGTGTACAACTGTGCATAGGCAGGGCCAAGCTGCCTGTCATTTCTCGTATAAGCAGATGATTCCAGAGGTACTGCGTCCACTCAGGACTTGGTTAGGTAAGATGAGGAGAATGGTAGGAATGAAGGGTCCACAGGTACGAAGCTATGTCTGCACCTAGAAATGGATACATGGAGCTTTTCTATTTGTATGTATGGCATTTATCAGACACCTTTCTTTGCAGCACATTGTAAATCTTTTAATTCGTCTTTGTTTATTTTATTTGGAAGTATATCTTACCTATAACTGCTGCATAAAACTTGGTAATGTTAAGTAGCCTTTTTTAATGGAAAAAAACTACTGTAATCATTGAGACACACTCAGATAATAATGTAAATTTTCTCAGGTAAGTAAAATATGTAAGGAAGATATGGTTTATGATAAAAACCAGTTATGAATGTTGCATGAATGACATACAGTGATTACTGCATTTATCTCATCACTTAGGTGGGTTTTTTTTTTTTTTTTTTTGGTGAAACTGGGGATTGAACTCAGGTCCTTGCGCTTGCCAGGCAAGCGCATATTCTACTAAGCTTTCTCTTCAGCCCCTCATCACTTAGATGTTGAAGTGATCAAATTGTATTTTTATTGATGATAGCTTTTTCTGTCCGTTTCCCGCTGTGTTTCCCATCACAGAATTTCATGAAATTATATGTGTTAATCCATTTTTAATAACTTCCCTGTTGGACAAAATGTATTTCTCACTAAACTTCTGAGTAAACTAAAGCAGTGTAGCATTCTCTGGTTTCTTGTAACGCTATAGCTGTCTTTAATTTTTATACATAATCTGAGTTGCTTTTGCTCAGTGAAGAACATTGTCAAATGAGTAGCAAAAGTGATGGCATTTGTTGTTGTTGTTGTTGTTTTTTCTCACTCTTTTATGGTTTCTGGGACAACGCCATTCTCCACATGTCTTCTCGTCCTAAGAGTGCCAGCTGGCTATTAGAAATAAAAAAAAAAAAAAAAAGAAAAAAAAAAAAAAAGAAATCAAAAGCAACAGTAAAACCAGAAATTGCAGCCCAGGGCCTCTCTTCATGTCCCTCTGCTGGGGTGCTGTGGGCCTGGTCTCTTTCTGGTCTTTCTGTTTTGGAGACCTGGATTCTGTCCATTTTCTGTGCTGTCAACTTGTCAGGCTTGGAGGCGCTGTGACATTACTTGGTTCCACAATTCTGATCTCCATGACTTTAGATGATCTGCTTGGTGACTTTATGTTGTTCTGACCAGTCCAACCTGTCTGCCGATGGATGGATTCCTGCAGATTTTTTTTTTTTTTAACCAGGGATTGAACTCAGGACTTTGAATTTGGCAGGCAGACGCTTATGTCTCTGAGCTATCTGCCCGGCCCTTCCTGCAGATTTTTTGGGTGATATGTGGAGAGATTCTCATGCACCCTCACCTCTCATCATGTACACATATATCAGTAGTAACAAGTAAACAGTTTATTTTAAAACAGCATTTGGATGTGCAGCTACTAAGCTTTATTTATAAAGTAAGTATAAAAGAAAAGAGCAGTATGAGATTGGGTAGATAGTCACGTGCATGTGAGAGTGTAGACACTCCTCCCCCTTAAGCTTCAGGTAAGTGGTTTTGGGTTCTTATAATTTACTGTGATAAGAAATATTGTGCCTTAGTGAAACCTGCTTTAGGAAGCCTAATGTTTCTTGTTTCTTGGTCTTTTACTTTTGTTACACTAAATATGTATTTTACCTAGCCCTGCTGAATCATTTCAGCTGTCCATGCAGAGAGTGCAGCTATTGTGTTTATTCATAAGATCCCTTTCTCAGTGAGTGCATCTTGGAACGGTGGCTTCCCCATTTTCCACCAAATCACAGATGCTGAGATGATTCTGTACAGTTGCTTTCTTGTCTGTTTTATTTAAAATGGTGTTCTGTGTAGAACTTCAGGGAGCTTGAAAACCTAGACCCATTTAATGGAAAAATAAGAGTCAAAACAGGAAAGAAACTTCAGTATGTTTCATTATGAAGAAGTCAAATGAAGGGGGGAAAGAAAAAAGCACAGTCATTTTTCCAGTGCAGTTAAATAAGCAGAGCTCACTGAAATGATACTCAGTCTAAGTGGTGCTCCTGCAGATGAACCGGCTTTGATTTCACCTACTTCTTGAGAGATGTCATATAGACTGTCAGACTTTACCCACAGAATACATAGTTCCGATTTCGGAAGTGAGTGTGATCCTTCCTGCTGGCCCGCCTGCTGAAAGCTGGTGAGGGGGAGCCCCTTGTGAGAGGCTCTGAGCTCAAAGAAGAAAAACACCTGTGGCTGTCAGCACCCCTTCCAGCAAACAGTTCGCATTGTTATGCATCATTTAACTACTTTCCCTTTGTCAGCAGGAGTTTTTGTTTCACACCTGAGGGCTGTGTGTCAGAAGTCAACAGAAGGCTCAAATCTTGAACTTAAAGTTCAACAGTAAATGAACTGGAGACTTTAAGAAACACACACACACACACACACACACACACACACACACACACAACTAGGGCAGTGGAGGATTTCTAGTGCGCCTGGTGCCCCAGCTTGCTAAACATTAGTTTCCTCTACATAGTCACCATTAGTCTACCTTTGCTTAGAGATCTGCATGTTGATTAGAAATTTTTATTTCTGTGACATAAAGTAGTGAGAGATATTTGATTGACTGTTCATGGCCTCCTTTTCAACATTTCTGAGTATGGGGCACTTTATTTATTTATTTATTTTTTTTGCGGAATTGGGGATTGAACTCAGGCCCTTGAGTTTGCCACGCAAGTGTTTATTCTACTAAGCTCTCTCTCCGACCTCTGGGCCAGTATTTTAAACCCCCCAAAAGTAACATCCAGTAGGGTGAACTTTCAGAGGCACACTAAAGAGGCCACAATGAGCAGAGCAGAGAATTACCCATCCTCAAAAGAAGAACAGTATCAGGCAACTCCTGGTTTGACCTCTTGTGTGTGGGGACATTCTCATCCATGTGTGCTTCTGGTTGGATGGCAGTCTTGGGGTACAGCAGGGAGGGGGTTGGTAGCACTTAGCATTGGCGTGGAAACTTGGAAGGATCTAATTGGTGCCCCATACGGTATGTGTAATGGGCACTCTCAGCTGTTTAAACACACACCAATTATTTTTAAGTTTTCCAGACCCATCTGTCACCATATTGTCCACTCCTTTGAAAAGAAATTGTCATTTCTTTCTGCACAAACTGATAGAACCCTGATTGTTTCTTGTTTCAGCAAAATTCTTGTTTCTGTGTCATCAGAATGTATTGTGTTTTGTTGCTGCTTTTGCTGTTGGTTCACCTACCAGATATTTATTGTACTATTTTCTATGTGAAAAAGAGGAACAAAAACAGGTATAGCCAGATGGCCACGTCAAAAAAAAAAAAAAAAAAAAAAAAAAAAGTGTTAAAGGCACTTAGTGTATGATTAAAAATACTTTATGAAAGCAAAGGCATTATCTTTTCTTCTCCAGTGTTTGTAGTTGAGTTGAAGTAATGTACTTTGTGGTGTCGGATTTAATGACTGAGGTTTTCTGTCCTATTCTTCACTGTGTAATGTGTAATTTGACATAGATTCCTGGCCATTGAATCTTTGTGCGGTGTTGGCAGGCATAGTTCATAAATGGAGGTAATTGGAGTGAGATGGGAGCGCTGCTTTCTGTGAGATTTGAACAATGTGAGGGATGCTTCCAGCTCTCTTGAGCTTTCTGCAGGACAGAAGAGGAGAGATACAAGCAAGTAGAAAAGTGTCCCTTTTACCCCCCTCCAGTGGTAGCTAGAACCAGAGATTTCTTGGTAACTAATGCAATGGGTCCTGAGTGTATTTTACCTCTGGCAATGTTCAATAAACTTTCCATTGCGTGGGTTCCCCTTAGGAGGGTTATATGCCTGCAATTCCCGTTATCATTGCATGAGTTATCATAACACCTAATACCTCGGCTGGTGTTTGTTATGACAGTTAGAGGACTTAAAGTGAATACAGTAAAGGCGTAGGAGGCCTGTGAGCGCAAGTTTAAAATCATGTGGTTAGCTCCCATAGAAGATTTAAATTGTTAAAGTACACTTGTGTGGTCACTTTGAAGTTTTAAAATTTTTCCATATAAATTAATGAACAAAAGGCGTATGTACTCTCCTTGAATTTCTGAGGCTCTTGTTCCTTGGGTCACATTTGCATAGGAGGAAATGGAACTGGACAAAGTTTAATTTCTCCCACTTCTGGCTAAAGCACTGGTTTAGTGATTAGCAGGGAGACTCTTCGTTGTTCTGTTTTGAGCTCCGTTCCCTGGGTTCAATTCACTCAACCTTGACGTAAATCTGAAGTAAGGACTTTGCAAAGGGTTAGCCTTTTGTGAGATGTGTGAGCAATCCTGCCGGACCAGGTTGGTCGCAGCACTCGTGTCAGATTGCCTTTGCCCTGGGTGACGAATAAGAAAATGCGGCAACAGAAAAGTGATGGAAAAATGTTTGCTGAGTGTTCCCTCACCCAGTGCTGCTGAACAGGTTACTAACTGTCTTCCTTAGAAGACTTGCCAGCTCGTTTGTGGTGATGAGCATTTGGTGGGTGGGTTACTTCTTCTTCTCTGCTTTCTTCTTTTTTGGAAATTGCCAAGTCACTGCTTGTGCGGACAGCGTACAGTGTGTCAGATGTCAGGACAGTACACGAGCGTGTCACTCACAGGATAGCAGTGTGGAGCTGTGCTTGTCGAGGCTGGCTGCTTCCTCACGTCTGTTTGATCGTGCCATTTGCCTTGGGTGCCCAGCAGCCTTTGGTGGAAACCCCAGCCAATCTAATAACAATAATAGAGAGAGAAAATATATACACAGCGAGAGAGAGACAGAGACACTGTAGGTCTGCCTTTCTTTACTCTTCATGTTCAGATTGTTGCAGGGGACAGAAGCTCTGTTCCTTCTCCTCACAAAAAAACTCTTCCCCCCCCCCCGTTTCACTTAAGCAAATGAGTTATATGGAAATATAACCCATGTTTCCCTATCGGTGTAATGCCTGGTGGCTCAAAGCTAGAAAAAAATCAAAATTTTTTTGGAGGGGCCTTAAATAATCTCTTTGGAAGTATCCTGAAAAGTTGTTTTAAGTAAATCATATTTCTCAAAGCCAACAAAAAAATCTTTCTTCCTCCTTATAGAAAATTGAATTTCAGCTTTTTTTTTTTTTTTTCTGGCACTCACCTTGACCAGCTTTTTTGAGTTACTATTCATTTGGGGGAAAGAAAGAAGGGTAATTCTAGATACAGATTTATATAAAAGTGACAAACTAAGAAGTATCTTTTTAAATGAGAAAGACTTATGTATTTATTTAGTAATTTAGCAGTACTGGGAACTGAGTACATGACCTCATTGAACTGTATCCTCTGTCTTTTTTAAAACTTTTTTTTTTTATCATTTTGAGACCAGGACTCTGTAAATTGCTAAACTGCCCAGATTGGGCTATCCCTTGTTACTCTCCTGCCTCAGCCTTTTGCAGCAGGGCATTCAAAGTTTACAAGCATGCAGCAATATGCCAGGCTAATGAAAAGTTTAAAATCAATATTCAGATAAATCCAGGAAAATAGACAAAAGTAAATAGCCATGTACTTGATCCACTGGAAAAATAAAAATAAAAAGAATATTGGAAGTGAAAGTACAGAGAGTGACTCATTTCACAGAAATAATTAAAATTTATTTATTTATTTATTTATTTATTTATTTATTTATTTGGTGCAGGGTCTCACTGTGCTGCTCAGTCTCATAGTGATCCTCCTGTCTCAGCCTCCCCAGCTCTGGGATTGCAGGAATGTGCCACCGCATCCAGTTTTCAGGGCAACAGGGTGTGCTGCGTGGGGTTCCAGGGGCAGCATGACATGCAGCACTGGGGATCAAACTTGGGTCCTTGTGCTTGCCTAGAAGGTGCTTAGACTGCTGAGCTATCTCGCAGCCCTCACAGAAATAATTTTGAATTTCTCTTCTGAATTAAGAATTGATTTCCAGTATCACTAGGGTAATTTTAACAATCTTCATAATTGTTGAGAATATGAACTATTCCTGTATAAAAACATTTATCTTTTCCTACCTTCCATCCGGGAACCTTTGGAACACTGCTATCCCTTTATTTTTTGTCCTTACTCCTCTGCCTTGGTGTGTTATCACTGCTTATTACCCAGAGAACAGTTAAAAAGCACCAGGAAAGTTTAAATCTTTGTAATTAAATTTTGCAGAAGAAATGGGAATGTGTTGATCCAAAGCTACACAGAAAAGTCTTGCCTTCTCATTCCAAACTCAGTTTAGCTTGCTAAACATCAGATATGTGTGTGTGTGTGTGTGTGTGTGTGTGTGTGTGTGTGTGTGTGTGTGATTTTACTAACCATTGAGAACTATGTCATTTTAGATGTGTACTTTGCTAGACTGCAGTACGTGCTTGGTAGTATCACTAATGGTGACCAGGACTGCCTGGGTGGGTTTTGAGTATACATTAGTAGCTGTGAGGATTTGAGGCAGGGATTTGAAGATGCAGGCTGAGTGTGGGCTGTTCTCTAGGCTTTATCCAGGTTATCTTTCTCCCTGGAGCAGGTTTCAGTTAATCCATTCTATTCTAAAGGTCACTAAGGATAGAATTCTATTTTGTTGATTTTACAAACTCCCAAATCACACCCTTTGTTGATACTGGAGATTTGAAACAATTGAATGAGGGAAAAGGAAATAAAAGCAAGATTCAGGAAGTTGAGAGAATAAAATATCACTTTTCCTCTGATAGAGCAGATAAGGAAGAATGGGTCTTGTCCTGTAATTCAGATGAGCTTCTTAAAACCAAAGGCCAGGGCCCCTATTGGGGGCCGTGGTAAGAGTCCAGAGCAAAATGCAAGTATTTGAAAAATAAGTGTAATATTCACTCAGTACCCCGAAGGTTTCATTTATAAAATGTTTTGAAACAGTGAGATAGAGCTGTGTTAGTACAAAGTAATCAGGGCATTAATCTGTGATTAATGTTAATGTTTCTTTAGTCTTTATGAAAATAAAGCTGTGGCTTTTGTACTTGGAGTTTGGGTAAATGTGCTACAGGTAATGAGGTAAGAAAACATTAACGTTGAAATGGTAAGAAGTGACGTGAGGTGCTGTTCTTCACCTCTTAAAACAACTTTCTTCATTTCAGCGGAGGTTTTACTTGGTTTTCCCAGATCTGGAGGGGCTTTTTATGCTGGACTGAATCTGCTTAGTACTTCAAGAGGCAAAGGCAGAGCGAAAATAGCGGTTTGTTTTCGGGCCATGCTGTTTGCCAGGTGCCATTGTAAAACCCTAAGTATGCGTTGGGTACCGCTTCAGGCCATTCATCCGGTTCATTTTCTGAAAGGTCCCTAAGTTGTGCCTCCAGTTGATAAAAGTAAGCTTTATAAACTAACAGGCATCTTACACCAGGGCCCAAATTATTTTACCAGCTCATACTTGTTGAAGTTTCTTTTAAATTTTCTCACAGTACATCTAATTTTGCACTTGGGACTTCCCTAAAATGGATTCAACAGCGATTCCCTGGAATGTGCAGAATAGTTCAAGGCACAAAGTAACCTAGATATTTAAACAGCCCCTTTACACCTTAGCAACGTGGTGGTTATGATTTTATGAAAACAGTCTTTGTTTCTTTTCTCTGCTAGCTTCTGGCATTAGTCAGCAAAGATTTCTCTGCCTCATTAATGCTGTAAGGACTCAAAATAAAATTTTTCTTCAAGGATGGCGTTTCGGGCAGGCCCAATATTGATTGTTGATTTTAGTGTTTGTGTTTTCCTGACCCATTTATAACTAGTAGGAATAACCCTTTTAGATTTCTAATTCCCATAGAAATTCTCTGTGTATAATCTTTGGGAACTGATTTGAGCCTTAAATTGATTTTTATTTTCCTTCTAGTTAAAATCAAATTAAACCAAACAAAGCCAGGCATGGTGGGCTGCCCCTGTGATCCCAGTGATTTGCAAGTTGAATGGAAGGATCACTGTGAGTTCGAGTCCAGCCTAGGCTACATAAAAGCGAGTTCAAGACCTGTCTGCACTGCATAGTGAGACCCTGTTTCAAACAAACCAAAACAAAGCAAAACAAAACACAAAATCAAACACCAAACAGATAATGGACAGCAGCATGAAAGAGGATGGAGGAGTGAAATCCTAACTCTCGAGCTCTGGGTGTTTCAGTTTCCTCCTGCCTCTTAGGCTCCTCAAAACAAGTGCATAGGGCTGGGGAGATAGCTCGGCAGTGTAAACGCCTGCCTGGCAAGTGCAAGGTCCTGACTTCGAGCTTCATTACCGCATGCCCTGGCATCCCAGTACTCCATGCTGCCCCGAAACCAGGCATGGTGGTGCATGCCTGTAATCCCAGTGCTGGGGAGGCTGAGACAGGAGCATCACTACCCATCTGAGCTGTGTAGCAAGACCCTGAATCAACAGTAAATAAATAAATACAATTTATCAAAAAGATGAAAGCATAGTATTTATACATTTATGACTCAAGTTACATTGCATGAAGGTATAAAATGTTACTAATAGAATTGTATAAAAGACTGTAAAGCCCAATTTTGTTATCCACTGGTTGTTAAGACCAACAATTTGGCTTCATATAAAGGACACAGAGGGGAAAAACACGTTTCAGGATTAAGATTCTTATAGAAAAGTGATGCATTTTTAAGAACATGGTTGAATGTATGATGTCAAGTTTCATTTCGTTCATGAACTCTGTGCTGACCTAAAACTAATGTCTTCAAATGACATCAGGTATACTGGAGGAGTTGGATTTATTCACGCAATCAGTAAAGACAACCACCTCTGCTAGGAGCCAAGCTTTATGGGAGGTGTTAGGTGCTAGGTGCTATGGACTAGGTACTAGGTACTAGGTACTGGGTATTTGGTAGTAAATCAGAAAGAAATATCATTGTCCCCTGCTGCTTTGCTATTGTTGCAATTTTTCTTCAGTTCTCCTATCTATACTTAAGCATGCAAAACAGAGTTGTGAAGGAGGCCTGGTTATACGTTAAAATGAGCTCATGCCTGCTCAGTTCTTCTAGGCTGAAGGTGGACATGTTAGGAATGTAGTGCTCCATGCAGCATCAAAGATGAAAGCCTCGATCTAAAATGCTAAGAACTTGCTTTAGAAGGGCAGTGAATAGCATAATCTTACTTTTCTATCAATTATTTCAAAAACTTCTGGGGAACATATTGCTTCAAGGGCATGGATCACAATTAGTGCGGCATCTGTAGTCATATTAATAGTGGAGTTTGCTAGGATGGGAGCACGCACGTCCTCCTAGGATTTCATGGTGGGTTTTGTCAGTCATACCTGTTTTGCTGACATAGTAACGTTAAAGAGTAAAAGTTGGCATTATCTTGAGAATTTTTTAATAGTATTTAGTAAGTTTTGAAGCATGATTATAGTTCAAGGACCTCCAGAGGCAACTGAAGACCACAAGCATTCCATAGTTGAGTTGTTTTAGTAGTGTCTTAGTAACAACAGTTAATTTTAAGTATTACCTCAGAGTCTTTTCTTTAAAATGATAACACACTAGCACTTGTATTATTTTATCATTTGTACCAAGCTTTTACATATGTAGAACATTTCCTTCTGGGTAATTTGATAACCCTAAAAGCACATGCAATCCATCATAAAGTGATGCTTCAGAAATGTAATTATGGATTTGAAAAATCTTAATTGTACAGAACCCCACAGAGTAGATGATGAAGGAAAGTGGTGATTAAGGACAGCCCAATAATGGGAGTCTGTAAATCCACGAAGTGAATCTTATGCTACTAGGAAAAAGTGGAATTGCTGCTCTGCTATGCAGCATTGAGAAACCCGATTTCTTATGCCAAACTTGGAATCTAGGAAGCACTCATGCAGATACACAGCAGGTGTCTGTGAGTCTTTTCTTGGGCCAGATTTTCTCTTTGAAGAGAGTTCACTGGAGTCAGAGGTGTCCGGGGAAGATAATAGGCATCTTGGACATTTGTGTGCATAGCCAGCATTGTGAAAAATGGGGCGAGCCACTAGACATGGGTAGAGTTCTGGATCTCAGGCAGGATATTTTTCAATTTAATTAGGTCTCCTGATTTGATGAATGGATATTTGTGACCCCTGCCCGCCCACAATACTGTGGGTATATGATAGTTGGCTGTGTGTCTTGTCTTAAAAAGCTTCCAGTCTGTTTAAGGAAGCAGAGTGCAGGCACCGGGACGGCCACAGGAGTGGTGTTTACCATGCTCCACAGAGATGGTAGCTGAACACCGTGTGCATATCAAAAGGACACAATTAATGGAAGACAATGATTTTCAAGACCTGTACTGTGGGACATTTGAGTGAGGGTCATTACCTACTGATTTGATAAGGAGGCACTACAGGAAGAGTAATGGGCAATGAAATACAGATTTTGTGTCAGGTTAAAAAAGAAAAAGTAAGAAATTTAGAATATTGTGATCTTTCCAGAGAAGCCATTTAAAAAAAAGTACATTCAACAATTTTCTCTGAGATAATAAAACACTATTAGTTTTTCTTAAAAAGGGCTTATTTAAACGACAAATTCACAGTTTTCTGATGGGAAGAAGTAAGAGTTGCCAACATAAACCTGGACTCCCAGTGGTTGCCCTTGTTTCACTTTATGTTTGGCCTTGTGGCTGGTAGTCAAACCATGTGTTGGTCTCTGTGTGAGACCACCAGGCAGTACTCCCGGGACCTGCTGTGCCACGTCTGCTCCACCCAGTGCCCTGAGAGGCTTAGCATCATCCTAGCCGGCAGAAGATGCTCATCTGCCTGGCTGCTGGAGTTGCCCAGTGGAAATATACTGGTAGAAGCCCCGCCCATCTGCCCATATGCTGAAGCCCCGCCCACCTGTCCACATGCTGAAGCCCCGCCCACCTGCCCATGTGCTGAAGCCCCGCCCACCTGCCCAGTGCTGAAACCCCGCCCACCTGCCCGCCCGCTGCTGCTGCCCTTGTCCTGTCCTTATTGCCTTCTGCTTGGCATACTTGTGTCTGAAGGGAATTCATCAGCTGGGGAGGAAAAAAAAGAAAGAAAACAGAGCCCTTGCCAAATAACTCTAGCTTTTGAAATCCACGGAGAAGTTCACTAATGCTTGATAACACATTGGAAACCTTTTGAGTAACTATTAGGGTTTTTCTTTTTTTTCTGGTTTCTTTTTCTTTTTCTTTCTTTTTTTTCTTGTTGTCACTACAAAGGGACTTTTGATGTTGATGGGAGAAGCACAAATGTTGAAATAATCTGTTTCATTTACCCGATCTACTGGTGAGCTTGTATTTACGTGCTTGCTTGAAATCCTGCCTTCCCCTACCCCTGCAAGTCCGAACATCGGTGTTATTAAAAGTAGGGACAAGACCCAAGAATGTGCTTTCAACCACGTTCTGGGTTAGCTGGTCCTGCTGCTCAGAAGCCACCAAGCCGAGGAGCCTGGCCTTCATGGAATCCCTGGCAGGTGTCTCCCCCATTGGAGCTTGACTTCGGGGCTGGAGGCTTCTGCAGCCTAGTGTTTGGGGAAGGAGATACGAGGGGAAGAGACAGGAAGGTATCTGTCACTAGGAAGCACGGAGCGTCCCCGGGGGCCTCGGTGGATCCCTTATTGGCACCTCCTGCCCTGCTCCATTCACACTCTTTATCAGACTAGCCTCCTCTCTCCAATCTGTCCTTTGTCCTTCTCCTCATCTCCCGGACCTCCTGTCTTCCTCTCTGCACTGGCAGCCTCTCAAAGGGCCTTCTCTGAACTGCTGCCATCTGGAGCAGCCGCCCCTTATCGCAGAGCTCTGTTGACTTGCCTCCTTTTCTAATCTCTTTGGAAAACTTATCTCTTCTTCTTTTCTTTGGCCTCCTCATTGTAGTTTATTTCGCTCCCTATTATTCCATTGACACATCTCACATTTAACCAGTCTTTCAGGGCTGTGCCGCTGAGCTGATGGACATCTCGAGTTGAGCTCTTCCTGGTCACCCTCTCTGGCCACGGCGTGTGGCTGCCTCAGCACACAGGAACTGCGGATGGATGTCAGGGCGAAGTTTGAGAACGAAGTGCAGCTCAGTTTGGTCACCGTGAATCATTTGATTTGTGCATTGTTTTCTCCTGTTGTGTTTGGAGTCAGACTGGTTCCAGGAAAGGGGCGGGCCATTGACTTTGGGGACTGTAGAAATGTGCTTCTCCTGTTCAGGTGTCTCAGGTTTGGGGTGGGGACCTGGGTTGGGCTGGGCGTTCTGAGTCCTGTCATTTTGAAAAGCTCCTATTTAAGACAGGTGGCACTCCTTAGATCATCTTTGAGGACTTGAAAGGAAGACAAGGTCCTCGCCTATGATTCATTAATGCTTCGGAATGCGGAGCTGGCTCCCCGGATGCCCCTCACCTGTTTGCTTTTGCATTATCCTTGAGAATGCTTTTGAGGAACAGGTCTAGTGAATGAGAAGCAGCACATGAGCTTGCCCAGAGAAATATCTATTAATTTTCCACAGTGGAAAACATGCCACAGGATTAAAATTGTCACTGGAAAATTGAAAAGTACTTTCCTAAATGTAAGTTGCAAATAAACTTAAAGGATTTTAGGGAAACACAAGTGTTTAATGAAACCTATAAATTTAAACGCTGACGGACGGTAGCTGTCAGAACCTGGCAAGTTTATTGAAATGCTATATTTTTGTATAGAGGAGATCCTCTATACAATACAAAGAAATTTATATATTCTTCATTTATGATCAGGTCAAAAGTATGTAGTAGTGTCCTAAATTTCAGTGGTTACTTTTTAAAAGATTCAGTAATTCTAATACGAATTTATTTAAAATTTTTTTCTACTTTGAATTGGAATGATGGATGTATCTGTCATATTCTAAAACTAAAGGGCTGACAATTAAGCTGCTTATGACTACAGGTAGTGACAATGTATACTTACCTACACAGTTTACTATTTGCTGGCATTTATTCATAAAAGTTAAAAAGTTACTTTCTAATGGGACAAATGAAATACTGGGAAATAACACCGAAAAAGTTGGTGGCAGTAATGGGGTGCTATTGTAAATACCTACAAAGGTAGTCAGGAACTTGTCTATTTAAAGGTTATGTCAGTGTGTTAGTGTACTTAGTAGTAATGGAAGAGTGCACACTGCTTCTGTGTGAGTTCACATAAAACGTGCACTTACAGTAATGAGAATATTCATTTGTTTATTCCTTCACTCATTATTGAACAAATACTTATAGAGCATTTACTCTAAGTGAACCAGGCCCTGATCAGAGCATTGCAGTTACAAAACTCAAATACACTAGGTCCCTGTCATTGTAAAGGTTACCTTTCAATAGCTTTGACAAAGAATTATTACCAAAGAGAAAGAACAGATGCGTGGCCTGGACGTGCTTGCAGCTCAGAGGGGGGGCAGTGCAGGTTCGGTGCTCAGCACCAGCATAAATAGGAGACAGGTGCTTACACAAGCCTTAATGAAATAGGATTTTCTACATATAGCACCTGTAAATATATCATTATTATTTTAAAATCAATTTTTGCCTGAGGTGATAAGTGGCCTGTGACCGGGAAGATACATCGTCTGAGTTTCGGAAACATGGAGGCAGCCCACCCGTGAGGACGCAGCTTGTTCCTCAGGGTACCTTCTTTGCCCTGTAGGTGGTGATGCTCTTGGTGTTTCAGTGTTCTGGGCATGCAGACTCTGTGGTCATTGTTCTAGATCAGGTTGTAAGTAGCCATTTCTTGAATGGAGCATGCCAGGATTGAAGTTTGAAGGTAGGGATAGTTGCGGGAAAAGGTGCTGACAAACGGTTCATCTTCACTTGTACAAATCTTCAGTTTAGGTTCAGATTGTATAAAGAGAATACATAAAATGGTAATAAAAAGTTAAAGTGAAAAAAAAAAGGAGCCGGGGAGATGGCTCAGTGGAATAAGCGCTTCCCTGGCAAGGGCAAGGGCCTGAATTCAATACCCAGTTCTGCCAAAAAAAAAAAAAAAGAAAAAAAGAAAAAGTTACAGTGGCTAGACCATTACTTTAATTGCCAAGTGTTAATGATGCAGCTGAAACATGGGGGTTGGATTTACTTCTTTTTACTTTGGGAGTTACTGTGCTGTAGTTTTGAATTAAAAAATAATTTCCATTTTCTTAACAAAGAAATATAACAGCTACTCTGTATTATACTGAGAAAAATCGGTTGGGCGATTATATTTAAATTCTACCCTTTGACATATGTGTTCAGTTTTACACTCGTAACTAATCTTTGCGTACAAGTAGCAGGAATACTGACGCATCAGCTAATAGAGTAGCAGGAGCAGAGTGTAGACCAGAGTATTTGTTTTAAAGGGATGAAGTGACTTCGTCCACATCCATCATCATTTTCAGATTCTGGTTGCACATTACTTGGCGTCATTCATCCTCTGGACCTCAGACAGAGTTTTAATTTCTCGAAGAAGCCTTGTGTCATGCTTACTTAATATGCAGATCCTTTCCAAGGGAGCATAAAAAAGAAGGCTATCCGGTTAGACTCGGTGACACAGAGGTCAGAAGATAAACTCGAAGTGATACCTATGTTTATTTTTTTGACAGTGCTATATTAGCAACCTCTCAGCCCTCTGCCGGAGATGTGCAGCCTGGGTAATTGAACACGTCGCTGGAGAGTAGGCTCGGGTGGGCCGATTCCTATTATGTTGACTTGTCAGGGGCCAATAATTAAGGCTAGGGAGCGATGCTCATTAGTGTCTGCAAGATGATTCAGAGAATAAGAGGGAGAAGTCCTTGAGGCACGCCTGCGAGGGGCAGGCCTGCGCAGGGAGGAGGGCAGGCCGCCTGGCTGGCCTTTCTGCTGTGCTAGCTGTCCAGTCCTAAACGGGGGTACACTGAATTAAGTGTTGCAAATGTATTCTCCCTTGCTTAGATTATAAATTGCATTTTATTTCTGCCTTTGAACATAATTTTGTTCCAGGTAATCATATTTTGCTCAATTATGTTCTTAATGGTGTATAAGAAGTTTTAGAAAATAGAAGCAAGCCTATTCAAAAGCACTTGGAAAACATGTTATATGGGTAATCCTTTCGTTCATTTTCCTGGAAGCATCATGATAATCAAAATATGCTCAGCTTCTTTGGTCTCTCAGTGCTGTGCACATAAAATACGGGAGCTACCTAGGCTTGATGACGACAGATGACTTTAGTTGCATCTGTCCATCATGTTTACTTTGTAAAAATGGAATTTTGTGATGTGTATTTAACCTGAATGAAATCACATGCAGTACATAAGCATTGACAGTAGAGATGCCTAGGGAAAAGAAACTGTATGAGTGTGGAATTCGTATTTATCATAGTTTGAGCAAAGCTGTGTGCTATGGAAAACAATTCATACTTTCCAGAATAGGAGAACTTGGTCTTCAAGACCTAAAGGGTTTTATTCTTCTTTCAAAATTTGCTTTCATTGGTCCTACTTTCAGGAACCCACTATACAGTCATGAAATATCCATATAGCCTCATTTTTTTGGAAAATGATGACAGTCAAAATTTTTCCCGAATGATCGGACTTTGCGAAAGGTACTTCATGGTGCTGAAGTGGCTTTTTGCTTCCAGTGCTATGCCTAAGAATTTTCCTTTGCACTTACTTCAGCTGGTGGGATTTATGTGTCTTTTTCCTAGATTTCAGAGTTGAGCCTAGAGTCTTAGTGGGACATGGAAGATCCTTGTGGACCTATCTTCTGCATTTAGAATATGCTCATTCTGTGAGGAGGCCATTCCTGAAGCTGATGTTTGTAGAGCTTGTGCTGCTGGTGTCCCACGTTAGCATGGAATCGTCTCCTGTTTCTCTATCTCCAATTGATCAGGTCCCTTAGGGGCAGGGACTGATGCTCATTAATGTTTGCATGCACAGGGTTGGAGATCAGTCAAAGCTGGTTAAACTTAACTTAGTGGAGGGACAGAAGAGACCTTCACTAAAGTTACAGATTTCCAAGAATGCCAAGTTTCAGATGTCAAATAGATCAACCTCCGATTCCATGCCAGGAATTCTTTGCATGATGTTCTTTAACAGAAGTCTCCATCTCAGCCTTGGTAGAACATTTCCAGAGTAAGAGAGGTCACTCCTTTGCAGGGAACCTGGTTCTAAATGGGACAGACTCAATTTTTAATAACAAAGTCAGCAGTCAATAGAGCTACACTTTACATGAATTTTCTTTGCACCATATTGACAAATGAAGCAATAGTTATTATTGTCTCTCTTGTCCAGCTGAGGATGCTGAGCTTCACAGAGGTCAAATGATCTCCCCAGAGCCTCAGAGCTAATTAGTAGCTGAGTTGGCAAGGGCGTTCACCCATTTCTTGTCGAGAGCCGGTATTCTTGCTCTGTTAATCCTGTTGTTACAGCTCTTTTTTCATTGTTACAAAACTATCTGTGATTACTTTTTTTCAGTTACCTGTGGAGATGTACAAGGGCTACAGCGAGCTTCACGTTATTGCTCTGTGAAACAGGAAATGACAATGTTGGTCAAAATGAGTGGATTCTTAGATTTTTATAGTAAAGCTTTAGTTTACATTTAAGACAGGGCAGGGCTCAACAAGGTATTCAAGTAGAAAGGCTACTTAATCAAGGCTTGTAGGTCTTTCTGAGGAGCAGGAAAAACTTGAATGAACCATGTTACTCCAATACCACAGCCGTTGAAGCTGTCAAAAGAGGCAGGGGAATTCCTTTCTTATTGATCTCCTTGGGTTCATACTGGGGCAAAATACAGAAACATTCTTAACAACTTATGTATTGCAACTTTTTACTTTTCCTTAGAAATTTATGCTGTTGATGTTGTTACCTTAAGTGGCACGGTGTTTTCCTGAGAACTCTTCTCATGTAACCATAATTAATATTGACTCTTCTGACAGTTATCCAATGCTGAATATTTCTGTATTTGTATGAAAAAGATTGGGAGGCCCTGAAAGTAACAGGATCTGTCCTAACCTTTGAGCACTATATATTTTTAAAGGTTTTAGATTGGGGAGGGTGTTTACTCCTACATTTTCACTTCTAAATGAATGCATTGATTAGAAGTAGAAATGCTTCAGCTTCCACCTTAATTCATGCTTTCAAAGATGTTTCTTTGTGGTAGACTGAAGTAAACCAATTATAGATTCTGCTTGCAGCGTCTCTCGTCTGTTCCTTTAAAGAATTCTAAAGAACCATTGAATAATTTCTTGGGGTTCTATTAATCAGCGTAATCAGTGCTAATATACTACTGTACCAGTTCAACGCCACTTGTCAGTAATATGACAGGGCAAATTTTACAGCTTCTTCACAAAAGCGTTCATCGGTAGGGGGGGGGAATCAGGGTTTTAATTGTTAGCAATCAGAGGCCTTCATGATTAAGACGGGCGTTCTGTGGAAGACGCATCAGAGGTTATGATGGAATGCTTTTCACCGCTCACTAGTTCTTTTAGGAGTTTGAATGTGGCCTTATTTACCCATACCTGAAACTTGAGCTGTAGGCCCACCTAGGGTTGTGCCTGCTGGAGCGGCTTCCTGCTGGGGCAGGCACTGTGACGAGGTTTCGGCCTGGCTCCTTCTCCCATTGCGTTGTGCACATTTCTGAAATCCTTGTTTCCTCCGTCTTCCTCCGAATGAATGTGTCGATTTGGTTTGATGTGATTTCTTCAGTTTTCTTCTTCATTTTTTTAATCATTATGAAGCATACAAGATTCTACGAGAATAGAGATAGTGTGTTGCAGTGGCCTCGACCTCACTCCTTTCGTGTCTCCACCTGGCCACGGTGGAGCTCCCAGGCGGTCGCTGTGCTGTGCAAAGCAGAGTACAAGCCGGAAAAGGAAATCAGGCGAGTGCGGCGTGGGGGGACGTGGCGGGCAGGTGCGTGATGGACGCGCGGCTGCGCCCCAACTGAGGGGCTGCAGAAGATGCCTTGGGCTGCAGCGTGAGGGGTGTGGATGGCCTCTAGACGTGGGGTGCCGGAGAAGGCAGACAGAGGCCCGGAAGGAAGGTCTGCGGCTTGTGGAGCTAATTTTGGAGATCGTTTCCAATTTGGAGCAGTTCGCCACCAGTGATGCGTTCAGTGACCAGAGGACAACGTCTTCACTAAGGTCCCCGAGGAAGGAACAGAAATTCAAACCTCAGTCGCCTTGCACCGCAGCCCAAGAGCATGCACGCATGCCTCGCCTCGCGTCTAGAGCCGCAGGGTCATCGCCCTCTTTTAGCTTAGCATGGGAAATAGAGAGAATGAAAGGGTATGGATGGCAGCGCTAGCAGAGCTAGGAAGGAGGGAGACAGAGACAGAGAGACTGAGAGATTATTCCTTGTCCTTTGATTAAAAAAATAGTGATGGCAGAAACTCAGTTTCAAAGTATGGATCATAAAACCATCTTTTAAGTTTTAGCTATTTGCTATGGCATTTTTATGATTTTTATCAGCATGAATTATACCTTTTGATATGTTTCTTAACATAATTATAAACTAAAGTAAACTTCCCGTAATTTAGAGGCTAGATTAAAAATCTAATTTCTAGGAAATTACTAAATCAGTGATAAACTTCAAATGTAGTTGACAACTATAATGGCAGTTTGATTATTTAAGCATTTGAACCGAGCTTTGGGGGGCAAGTTAACAGGAGCTGGGCAATTTTTCAGAATTGTTTAATAACCATTTCGTGTCTGTACTTGTGGACATCTGCCCTTTTTTTTTACCTACCTGGATCTAGAAAGAGCTGCTGTGTGTTAATAACTAAGTGGATTTACATTGAAGGAGAAGCTGCTGGATATGTGCAGAAAAAGAAACAGGCAAGCTCTTCTGCCCATGTTGGACAATGTGCTCAGACTCAATATTTACAACTGAGGATAATATAGAAGTGTTTCTAAAATGTTTCTAAAATCGCCTGGCGATGTTCACTTCATCTCTGTAATCCATGGTACGTGTGTACCACTTTTGTTTTTTATTTGGATACAAGGTCTTGCAGTACAACTCGGGCTCATAGTGATCCTCCTGTCTCAGCCTCCCCAGTGCTGGGATATCAGGCATTCGCCACCATGCCAGGGGTTCTGAGCTGGCACAGAATGTGGTACTAGGGATCAAACTCGGGACCATGCTCTTGCCAGGCAGGCACTTATGCCACCGAGCTATCTCCCCAGCCTTGTACCACTTTGCTTTGCGTTTTCTGTTCTACTTTACTCGTGGGCATGTTGATTCCTTTTATGAAATGCCAAGGAGAAGAGCGTGTTAAATTCAAGTTGGATGCTAGCACAGAATAACTGTCGTATGAGATTTAAAAAACTAGCATCTCAAATATCACATTGTAGTATATATTGAGAAATGATTTGATTATTCAGAAAAGAGAGTCAGCTATATATATGTTTATTTTATTTATTTATTTATTTATTTATTTATTTATTTATTTGCTCCGAATGCCTTCAGGGCAGGTTTGGCTGGCTTGAGTTGTGGGGATTGAACCACAGCAACCTGAGCCTGACAGCTTTGGGGAAGCAGCCACTTAAAGAACTGAGCTAGGGCCAGGCCCCCAAGCTCTTTTATGTGTATGTATTGCTAGGATTATTACTGTTCAAAACATAACAGACTTTTAAAATATATATATATTTACATATAAATGTGTATTTAAGTAAGCAAAGTTACTTAACTCTATGTGTGGTACAGTAGACTGTATAGGTCTATGTAGTTATTTTGACTTTAGGTTCAGGTGATTTCAGAAAGAGAATAATTTACACCACTGAAAGTTTTGTGGTAATTTGATGACCTTCTCTTGTTTAAATGATTGAAGTAGTCACAGTGAGTAAAAGCTAAGGGTTTCAGGCATACTGAAGAAACCATATGAGTTATTCAGGCAGGGTTTAGAGAAGCATATTTATGAAAACGTAATGGTCCCTGCTGAGCTCTCCGGCCACCAGCTGGAAGCGTTCTTGAGCAGAAGGAGGGTGCCATTCACGTGCTCGTACCTGTCATTACGTAACACCAGTAGGAGACCTGGTGCAATCCAGCACAGCAGCACGTGTGCTGCTCGATGTCAGGGCTTGTGGCCACCACTGTGGCCTTTGTCATTTATTGCATTATGTAGCAGTTTCTGTCGGAAAGAGAAAGACAGAGAATTCTTTGTCCCGAGGATCCTTTTGAACCAAGAGCAGACGTCTACTATGTGAATGACGTGGATGCCACAAATTATAATGTAGCTTACATGGAGATTTTGTTGCTACAAAGTCGATACAATTGCTAGGAAATGAATAAATAAAATTTTCTCGTTCATCTGAAGAGGTAGGTAGTATGGGTATCCATCGCTGCTCATACTTTCGAAGGACTATATTTAGTAGCAGGCACTTAGAACAATATGAAAAGAGAGAAACAAAAATAATTCATCTTCTGTTGTTTCCTTTGTGTCTCTTCTCCGCCTTCCTGTGCTCCTGTTCAGTTCAATCAGTTGTAAAATGTAAATTTGAACTCTCGTAAATCTGTCATATTTTATGAAAGCATAAAACTGAGAATTCCAGGGGCCAGGCAGATGGCTCACTAGAATAAGCGCTTGCCTAGCAAGCTCAAGGGCCTGAGTTCAATCCCTGGTTCCGCAAAAAAAAAAAAAAAACAAAAACAAAAACTGAGAATTCCGCACAAGTTACACTGGAGAATGAAGTTACTAAATTTATTAATTGGCACATTTTTACTAATACAAATAATAAAGTATTGGTGGACCTCAGTGCCTCTGTGTCAGGTAAAAATGGTTTTCCTTGAATTCCCGTGGACACAAAGAACTATATATTTGGCTGAAATATTATGTGTGAAATTGATTTCTTTAGATCACTGAATGTTCATTAACTTTCTTGAGCCAATCAGTACAAAAGAACTTTCCCCCCATATTTTTAGGTGTAAGTAGAATAATTTTATACTGCACTATGGAGTTACCTATTGAACTGATTCCTGGTAACGTCATTTTATATATCATTTCCCAAACAGTACATGTAGAAGAGGTATTTTGCTCATGAATAAAACTAGGCATGAAGAAGTCAAGTGACTGCAAGTCAACTTATGGCAGCTTTGTGAGACGCTGGAGCTTGAGTTTCATCCCTGGAGCTTTCCTTGTAATCACTGGGGTCTTCTCTTCTGGTTGTCCGCCTAAGGGCCCTGAACACATTTGGAGTCACTCCTCTTCTGTTCAGAAATTCTCTCTAAATTCCTTAATATGCTATGAGGATTTTATTTCACATTTAGATTCACTTCTGTTCATTCTGTCTTCATGAATTAGAAGTAACGAAGAGTCTACATGTCCTGCAGTTTAGGGCATTTGTGATTTATGCTTTAACGTTAAGGATGCTATAGTAAGCAGAAGTGTCTAGAATATGTTAGAGCAATATCAGAGAAATCTGTTCTTTGGTTGTTTTGATCAAAATAAAACAATCCCAAGAATTCTATAAGTGAATATAAAATTCATTTAAGAAAATCTTCAAATCAATACTTGGTTAAGCTAGAATCTTTTCTTAAAGTATTATTTTGGATTTAGTTAATTTTCGTCAACATTCTCATGGTGCATATAAAAGAGCAAGGGTGATTTAAATGAGCAACTGAAGTGAATCTTGGGGGCTGGCAGATAGCTCAGTGGCATAATTACCTGCCTGGCAAGTACAAGGTCCTGAATTAGATCTCTGGTGCACCCCCCCCCTCACCAAAATAATCATAATAATAGAATAAAACAAAAAGTAAATGTGAATCTTGGATGGAGAAAAAAATAAAGCTATTATTTTTGTATTTGCTGGAGTCAGTGTCATTTAAAATTTTTTTCATGAAACTTTTTTTTTTCCTGGTACCCACTTATATAAACTACAATGAGAAGTTTATTAGCTTACTTTAACTAAATGGTTCTTTCAGACGAAAAAAATTGCAGATGGTTGAACACTTTAAAGAAACTTTTAAGAGATCTTTGAATGCTCACAACTTAGCCATTTTTGGGTTATTCCTAATCTTGAAAGACCCAAAAGAGATGAAGCCAATGCTAGCGCTGTGCGCAGAACCCAGCGGCCCTGGCGCGGGGCTCCTGGAAGCCGGAGTGCAATTCCCATCCCCTCTGGTGCGGCTGGAGATGGTAACGCAGCCTTTCCTTGCTCCCTAAGGGCGGGCGGCTTGCTTGCCTTCCTGGTGCTTCCACCAGCGCTGAAAATACCGTGAGTTGCATTTTCTTTCCTCTCTCTCCTTTGGGCTTCCATATCTCTTAGGACATGAGCCACTGCCAACCTGCTGTGAGGACTTCAGGAAACTGTTTATGGCAAGCTTAAGGGAGTGCAGGCCCTGCGTGCTGCTAGCTGTGGGCTCCCTTGTTTTGCTTTTTTTTTTTTTTTTTTTTTTTTCCATGCACGGAGAGGAGAAAGTTAGAGCTTGCCGTGTTTCCTCATGGGGCCACTGTCATTTTGGAGTAGGTCGTATTGTGGGACTCAGCATTGTGTAATTACAGCACTTGACGGTTCTCTCTCAATAATAATAGTTTGTATTTATATGGCCTGTTTCATCTTCAAAGCATTTCACAAGCACTAATTAATTCTCACAACATGCCTGGGAGGTGGGTATCATCAATCCCATGTTACAGATGTGGAAATTGAGGCCAGCAAATTAAGAGTCTTGCCCTGGGCTATAGTGGGAAGTCAGAGTCTAAACTCGGGTTGCAAACTCAGGAGTGGCTGGCGCCTAAATCCGGTTTTCTTAGCTCTAAATTAGTCCTCCTCCCTCTTCTTACTCCTCGTCCTTTTTTTTTTTTTTTTTTGTAAATAAGCCCTGGAAAAGACTCTGTGGTTTTCCCTTTCAGTCTTCTTTTTCTTCTTAGAGAGTAGTTTTTTTAACACTAACCCCAGAATTAAATAAATCATCTTAGTATAACAGCTTTAAAGAGCTAATATGTCTAATCAGGATATAAATATTTCGGAAAGTCAGCAAATGAATTAGGTTTGGGTGCAAGAAAGGATTCCAAATTACATTTTGCCTAATAAATATTGGATCTGTAAACAGTAAAAGTAATGATAGTGATTAGCAAAGTGCCCCAAATAAAGCGTGCATTTAACACGAACCTGACCGGGCATTTTTGTGTCATGCTGAGTGATGTGTACACACTCTATTCTTTGAAAATTCAAGGCACTCATTTGAACCGTAAATTGCCAACATTGTAAGTTGTAAATTGCAGGAGTCATATTGTGCCGTGATGTGACAAGTGACAAGTGGAATATTGGCCAGGCTTCCGTGTCTTGCCTTTCTCTTCTGTTGCTGCTACTGTCTCCATTTGCAAAAGCTGCACGGAGACTCGTTCGGGATGTGCAGGCTGACCTTAAGTTGCGCCCTGGCTCTGGCAGGGGTCCGGATGGTCTCTCTGCCCTCTGACTTTTCTTAGTTGTACTTTTTCTGCAGCATTGTTCATTCTGCTTCTTGCTGCATGTGGATAGGAGGGTTCTGGCACAGTTCGTGCCTTCCAGTATGTGTTGCATTACATTTGAGGATTTGGGGTAAATGTTAAGTACATCTTAAAAGGGAACATTGTCCTTAAAATTTATAAGATGTATGAAGAATGCTGGGTCCTTCAGTTTAGCCTTTCACTGCAGAGATGAGGAAGTGGAGATTGAACGCTGTTGCTGAAGACTGGCGCTTGGATTTGAGGCAGCCGATAGAACTCTCAGAGCTAAAGGGCTCCAGTGCTTTCGCGTGGAGTGCTTGATCTCTGAATCTGTTTAATTTTTCTAATTGTGGAGTTTGAATCTTAAAACCCAAATGACTTACTCATCTAATTTTGAAAGGGGGTTTCACATAGAGGTTACTGTTCAAGCACGCAGCGTGGAGGTGCTCTGTTGCCTTGCATAGCCAGTGAGAAGAGGTTGCACTAGAAATGGCGTTTTGGTCTGTACGGGTCCTGGCGGGAGCATTTGGGTATACTGCGTGGTGGTTGGAGTTGAACATTTTACATTGCAATGATAAGGAGAGACAAATATGAGGACAAATAACAGGGCAAAAGCCTTGCTAACTCATCTCCATTTAGCTACTGCTGTGTGGACCCTCTGCACAGGTACTGTTCATGGCATGCTCAGTGCCTTTGGACTAGGCGCTGTTGTATAATGTGTTCTGCACACACACACACACACACACACACACACACACACAAATACACACAGACACGCAGCACTAATGCTGCTGTGAGTTTGCTTGCTTTCCACCAGAAGCAGATCAAGAGTTGATGGACAGTGTTCCAGGTTTGTTACGGCATTTGGACTTGTTCGACACGTTGTAAATCCATGAGATCTGAGAATGTGAAGTTCTCCAATAACTATGACAGTGAGTACTTCCAGTAATACGCTTCTGACAAGAATGTAATATATATCCAATTAAATGTTGGTGAGGCCATTATACAAGACTGGGGAGAGGACATAACTATTTGGAAATTTCAGAGGACCCAGTCAGTGTGAGGGTCTGTTTAAGAGTGACAAGTTTGGGGCCGGGGAGATGGCTCAGTGGAATAAGTGCTTCCCTGGCAAGTGCAAGGGCCTGAGCTCAATCCTAGTTCCGCAAAAAAAAAAAAAAAAAAGAGTGACAAGTTTGCCAACTATAATTCCAAGATTGGTCCTAGTACAATATAATTAATAACTAAGCTAAACAAATTAGTAACATAACACATGACTGAATTAATGATGCTAAGTTATATAAGGCATTTTTAAATAATCCTGCACTTCCGTTAATCTGTCTGTGAATTAGCTGGAAGAGGCAAGGGAGCTCAGCAGTGGTATAGAAAATCAAGACTACTATGGCACAAATCTTTCTCAATCCTTCAAGGATCTTTTCTTTATAACTAGAAAATCCTAACTCAACCTTTTGTTAGTGAATTTGTACAACTTTATTGGGATTTTTTGAACACCCATCACCAGTTGGTTGCTTTGAACTGACTTTCAGTTACAGCATTGTTGTTCTTTAACTTCCCCCTTAATAATTACCAACATCTTGCTGGATTTTCTTACTAAGTATGCTTTCCAGTGACTTTCAGGTTTGATTAACATTTGTGCATTCTCAAGTATTGATGTTGTTTAGGGTACCTATCTTGCTGTTTTTGTACAAAACATGTCAGGATTTTGGTAGTGATGTAATTTAGCGTTTAAGAGAAATCAAAATGGAGATTATAAAGTCTAAATTCAGTAGAGAGAAAGGAGACTGACCGTTCGCAGAGCAGAAGAGGAGCAGCATGGCTGCAGAGGTGCATGGAGTTAGGAGGGGTCGCATGCTAACTGGTGGCCTAATTCATTCAACAGCAGAGGGCTCTGCGCGCAGTCTGAAGATGGCCAGAAACGTGGTTTCTAGGAGCAGTTTTCAGGTCCTGGATGATGTGCTCTTGAGCTGGCCTGGATTACCCAGCCGAATCAAGGCATAGATAAAGAATGGGACCGTACAGAAAAACTTGGAAATGGAGGCAAATAGTAGCTCATCAAAGCTAACTAGATTATATTAGAATCCAAAACTGGTTTTTGATTAGAAATTCCAATGCAACTGATCATATGCTGCTGACCTTTCTTTGTAGCCCTGTCTGTGCCTTCACCACGCAGGTGTCCTGCAGAACCAGTCATCTCTGGGGTTTTGTTTGTTATCTGTTGTATTTCTAGAGTCCCGGATGGCACTGGCGCTCAGTACCTGTGGGCTTGATGCCGCCGCAGATCATAAACTGAAGCGTCGTGTTCACGGCCATACATTTAGTTTCATTCGATTTTAGCTCATGATTATTTTTAGGCATTTCAAGCTTACTGTATGTGCATGCACACTTGCCTTGTGGTCTCCTTCGATGCAGACCTGTGTAGGAAGCAAGTAATTTATATTTTGTGATGTCTTGGAAAGAGTTTTCAAAGATGCAAAGGTTTAGATTTCAGAAAACAGTTCAAACTGTGAATCTAATGTATCTTGCTAAAAGGTCACTGTCAGGTTATTTATATTTTCTGAACTTTAGGTTAATCATCTGTGAAAAAGCATTATCTTTCTGGCTTTGTTTTTTTAAATACTCAAATAGAAATATTAAATTAGAATCTTAGAAAGCACTGATGTCTAGAGCATGTAGCATGTTCTTAGTAAACACTCACAGAAAAGAAACAGCTCAGAAGATAGATTTGGGAGCTTTTTTTATTTTCTGAAATTGAGAATTTTACAGTCTACTCTCAGGAATTGCTTTCTTATATTCATTTAAACAACTGCATTGTCCTTATATGGATTCCATATTATTAGGCAAAAAATGTCCTTAAATACTGAGAATTGCAGAATGTTACTAGTCATGTAGTTCAGGAACCTTTTCTAGATTTGTTGGCAGAGCGGTCTGTGAAATGTGTCATTTGCACATCTTGTTCTTAGAGCGAACAAAATAATACTTAACTATGTAATAATATACAGTATTAAATCCCCCTGGGAAAAGAGTTGCTTTTAAATACTTTGAAAAGAAACTTTCAAGTTAGTGATTTACACAGTTAATTATAAACAACAAGGCTTGTAATTAAGTGTTGCCATTTTGGGTGGAATTGGTTTCACCCATCACTAATCTGTCTATCCTTGTCTTCGGCCTCTGAGAGATTACGGGAAAATGCACACGATGAAAAGTTTAACTTGTCAAGTATAAATTTAGATGCAAAGTCCGGAATATCAAACACCGCAAGTGGTAATTATCACCACCTGGAAATAATTTGTACCACTGAGTTAAGTGAAGAAGTCTCCCTTTCCGCTGATGGGGAGTTTTTAACCTCACGATCACTGAAGCACTCCCCACAGTTTACAGTGATGTAGCTTGTGGTTCATTCCCAGTAGTCAACATAGCACCAAGCAATTAGTAGAACACTAGAGGATAAGTGTTAGCTTTATACAATGTAGCTAAGTTTAAACCAGCAGCAAATTATAAGCGAGGATGAATGTCCAGTTTCTGAGTGACTCAGGGTCCAGCTGAGTTCCTATTCAGATTTCAACAAAGACTGGCTCATTTGTTTTAAATAAACAGTAATAAATAAAATTTTCAAAGAGATGATTTTAGGAGCCATGTGTTAATGTTGTCCATATATGGTTGCTGTCTTAGGTTAAAACTTGTTTTGGAGTCTTAGGACAAGATGTACTTAATGAGATACTAATTTGGAGCCCCCAAACTCATTACAAGATACATTTGATAATAAATAAACATAAAATTTATATAATGTTTTGCATAGTTGGCCCATGTAGACTCAGTTAAGGATTTTCTGGCAGAAGTTTTATTCTCTAGTGGCTTTCTACCTATGATTGGGCTTCTTTACTTTATTAAGTTTTTGCGCTTGATGATGAGATTTTTGTGTATCCCTCTTCAGGCAAGAGTTGATTTTAGAATTTTGACTGTGTGGTTAACAAGAGTTAATAGTCATTCTCAAACATTTGCATGTGTAATTCTGAGAACACATTTTATTTAATGCAATAAACAGAATGAATCATAGCTATGAGCTTTTTCCAAAGGCATTTCTTAGAGAAGTTTTGTAGATAGTAAAACTAAATTACATGTGAAAGACTTCTGAGTAGAAGAACATCAATATGTAATCTTAATCTCATGTAAAATTACTTGTGGATTATTCAGCAGACAAGGAGCCATCAAGTAGAAACCGTAGCACAGCCTTTCAATATCTGATGAGAGGGAGGGGACAAGATGAGAATCCAGCGGGTGTGAGCCCCACGTCTCCCTGCACAGCCTTTTATTCGTGGTCTCCGATGCAGTGTGGGCATTTTTGCTGTTTCAAAATGAATGGACTTTTTGACGAAGGGGAGTTATAACCCTCAGAGAATGCAAAGGAAGAGCCCCCTGCAAGTAAAATTCTGGCCTTCAGACTTGTGTTAATGATTTTTGAAAGGTATAAACATTAAAAATGCAACCACTTGCCACCAGTGGGGAGGGGGTGAGAAACTTCAGTGAGTTTAGGAAACATTGGCTTACGTGGCCAACATCAGAGTACAAGGAAGGGTCTAACTAGGGGTGTGCTCAGTTGGGCTTTTAGGAAACTGATGGCAAATTAGTCAAGTGGATTTATGCTTTTATATTAATTACAATAAAGTAAAATATGACCGCAAAGCATTGGTGGAAACAGTGAATTGTTTCCATGTACATGGTCTTGTATGATTCTATGAAATGCTATTGTACTATTACCTACGAGAATTTTTTAAAAACATTGATCATAAATTTAGGACTAAATGAATTGTATTATATAAAATGTATATTTTTATGTATTGTGCACCCAGCCACGTTTGAGTGATTCTCCTAAGATACAGCTTAATGCTTTACGTTGGTTTTTGCCATTAACTTCATCTCGAGTAGCGATCTTCTGATTTTATTGTTTTGTAATTCAAGTGTAGTACATCATGAGAGGTGTGAGGCTTTTGACCAGACTCACGCAGCGGTAGACAGCATGTTTCTTCATCACTCCCGCCATGAAACGGCAGCTCTGCAGCTTGCAGTATCCCTCAGGTTGCGCTTTCCTGCAATTTTAAAAATAAGAAGATTGTTGTAGGAGAATTGATCCCCTAAATTTAACTGATTTCTAAACAGATATATCAGTTCTTGACATGGATATATGTGAATAACATTTTTACTTCTGGCATTTAAAAATCTTTCTCATCTTCTAAAATCTAAAATACTCATTTTATGCAAGGTGGCTGGAGAAGTTCCTACTATATTATTTAAAAATAATGTTTATGTTTTATGTGACTGTTACTAAACTCATGATTTTTGTTAAATCATCCAGAGTTTGATATTTATTCTGACAGCTTGGGCAGACTAATAGACCATTTCGGAAGGAATTTAAAATGAAAGTTATTTGTGAATAAACAAGATACTCATCTACTTTTTGATACTGAAATGAAAATAAAAGTAGGTCCATAGATTGTAGTAAAAACTTATTTTTAATTTGAATTGTTTGAGCATTACTCTTTCTTGAAAGTTTGAATGCTTAAAAGATATAATTTTAACACAGGTTTTTGAAATTGCGTTTTTAAGGAAACAAAATACAACTTAGCTGCAGGAAGCAGAACCCTTAAAATCTCCTCCTGTTCTGAATGATCGCGTCCACCAAGGTCTTCGAGCACGGCTCTGCAGGCAGGCTTAGCAGAGCTGGGAGCAGTCCAGCGTGCGCAGACTCATCTCTGTTTGTGGAGCCTATGGGCAGAAGAAGCAGTATTGTACGATAGGATGGACTTTATTTTTAAGTCATTAGCCTTAAAGGCTTTTTGGAGTTAAAATAATACGGTTTTCCCACAATATAAGTTTATTTTTAACTGGTGTGTGTTTATGTGATGATGTTTTGTGTAATATTTGAATCAGCATAAATGTATCTGTTTCCTCAGATATTTATCAGATCTGTATTCTGAGAATGTTCCAACTCTTTATCTTCCAGCTTTTTTGAATATATAGTGCATTGCCATCATCTGAGGTCACTGAGCCGTCTCTCCCCACACAGCACTCCTGCTACCCTCCCAAGACTCTTGTAAACAGTTAGGCTCTCTGTAGCTGTGAGATCAGCTCTTTCATATTCCATATAGAAATGAACACTTGAAGCCCTCCTGTGTTTGTTGTTATTGCCGTTTTGTTTTGGGCTGGGCTAATTTTACTTCACATAATGATTTCCCGTTTCCTCTATGTTGTTGCAAATGAGAGAATTTGAGGTTCTTTATAGCTGAATAATATTCCCCGCTGTATATTTCTATCACAGTTTCTTTTCCATTCCTATGTTTCCATTTCGTAGCTACTGTGAATACTGCTGCCATAATGTTGGAGGACAGATATCTCTTTGACACATTTGAGTTGTTTCCCTTGGAGATATTTCCAGCAGTGGGATTGCTGGGTTATGTGGTATTAAGTTTTTCATGGTGTGAGGAGCCTCCATACCGCTTTCCCTGGTGGCTGTACTCAGAGCCCATCAGGTTAGCTTCTCTTTTCTCCACCACCTTTCCAGTACTGCGCTAACTTTAGCCTTTCTGATATTCATGATTCAAACTGGAGTGAGGTGGTACCGCACTGTGATTCTGAGTTGCATTTTTCTTGTGAGTACTGATGATAACCATTTTTTAATGACACTTTGTGTGTCTTCAGAAACAATTCTACTCAGCTCTGTAAAACTTCTTATTCCTGTCCCAGCAGTCACCACTGTTACTCCAGTATAAAACCTTGGATCCCCCTAGAAAAGTGCAGAACATCTGGGCCGCATCCCTGTTTCTTGGTGTTTCTCGCCCTGTCAGTTTTCTGTTTGGATCCTGTTCTCTTTTCTAGTCTCTCATTGTTGTCACTGAAGTTCTTTTCTTGCTTTCGTGTTTTTACTCTTTATGGATAGTTTTTCCCTGCCTACATTCGTGAACCTGCTGACAGTCCTGTTGGTCTGGTGGCTCAAACGTTCCCTTGCCTTATCATCTACATGACGTCCAAATCCCTCCATATGGTGGCTGTTCGCTCCACGTGTAATCTCATTGGTGATACTTGTTCCCACCTTTTGCAGCTTGGTGAGATAAATTCCAGCCTGTTTTGTGCATCCAGGAATACTGCAGTAATTTGCAAACCATGCCTGTGATCAGGTGGTCTCGTATTCCTTGTTTCTGTTTCAGAATTCAACTCAATGCTTCACGTCCAATGGGAAGCTTTCTTTGATGAGTTTTACCGTTAGATGTTACTTCTGAGTTTTTACTTTCCTGCTGGTACTCAAATCGCACTATGTTGTGTTAGTTGTTTGTAGCTCCATCTTCCTTGTACACTCTGACTTTCTAAAACAGAGATGTTGTCTCATGAAGATATTTCAATGTGTGATTCAAATACTTCTTTTCAATCAAGAGCTCTTTTTGCCTTGCCAGTTGCTGGTACATGCTCTTGTGTAATTGACCTCTTGAGGATGTGAAAAAATGCCTTTTGTGGACGCGAGCTTGCCAGGGGCTGGGAGAGCCACCCGCCACAGACCTCTCACTTCCTGTTCTGCTCCATGTAGTGGTCGTTGCTTATGCAAAAATTCCTGCACCGGAGACTCTAACAATTCTGATTCTAGGCTGTACAACGATCCTTCTTACCTGAATGGTGTACATCTGGGCACAGGCTCCTGCAGAGCAAGCTCTTTCTTCTTCAACAGCAGTGGTTGTAGGTGTTTGCCGCTTGAGTACCTACAGTAAGCTGGCCAAAAAGGACACTGATTTTCTGTGTAAGATAACTGCTTCAACTATATATACACCTATTTTCACACTATATATTTGTAATTGATAGAAAATACAGAGGCCATACTAATAACGCATGTGTGTGTGTGTGTGTGTGTGTGTGTATAAATTTTTAATCTGTATCACATATTTAAACATTTCCCTCAGATCAGCACATATAAAGCCATAGCGAAAGTCCAGAGTTTTGGTACACCTGCCCCCTGTTTTCCTTGGCTGTAGACTTGCTTTATCTATACTTTCCCTGCTGGAGCTTGAGTTCTCTTGAGCCCTTGCTCACTCTTGCCTTCTCTCCCATCAGCCAACCTCCCTTTAAGGTCAGTTTTTCATCTCTGCTTCTTTTGATTGCCTTCCTTGCTACCCTCCCTTGCCCATGGCCTGGTTTCCTGACTAGTTAAACTGGGTGACAGCAATGATCCTGTCCTTAATTCCGGTTCTCCTCGTGAGGTCTCCAGGGAACCATTCTCAATTTTGCTTCATATTTATAATACTTAACTGCTGCTGTATGACTCTATTTGATTTGCCTGAAATTCTATTTTAAAATGCTTTCTGAGTCATAAATATGTAAATAACTCAGCATGTCATATTTAATCTTGCTTGTCATTTCCACAGTTGGATAGTATAATATCGTAAGTAGACAGATTCCTGCTTCAGAAGCCACCCATTAACAGCTCTAGCACTGCTTATCAATAATGTCAATTTTGAAAATTATCATTTCCCCTTCAAGGATTTTTAGAACCACTGTGGGGATCTGAGTAGGATTGACAACGGTCAATAAAATAAAAAATATATTACTATATCATAAGGATACTGTAGTGCAGACCAAGGGTGTTTGAACCCTTTGTTACCTTCTTAAAGTGAAAGTCATTTTAGGTTATGTCGGAATCACGCTCTCTCTGAGAGCTTTGGGTGCAGTGCTGTGGATCGGCCTCACTTTACTGCCATTTCTGGTGTTGCTAAATACTCATTCATAGTAGTTACAACTATAATTAATTTCCTGTCACAAGGACACACATTTTATTCCAATATGTAGTTTACATTGGTGAAATATGCAATTTACAGTTATGAAATAGAGTATGCCAGTGCAATTTATAGTTGCGAAAGAGAAGATTTGTGTGACATCTTTTGCCACCTGAATTGCTCTTGCTTACAAGCTATTACCAGGTGTAATTGTCAGCCTCGAGTTTCACTTTGTCAGAGAAGGCCTACTTACCTTTTCCCTGGCTCAGTTTCCTGGATCAGTTGCTGCTCTAAGCAGAGAAAAGATGAGCAGGAATAACTGCGGGTGAATTTAAAACTCCGCATTTGAGACTTACCTGTGAGTCCTAATAATGGTTTAGTCTTTTCTGGTCTCGTCTATTCATTGACATCTGGGATGCCTGAAAATGAAATCATCCTAATTTCATGGTAAAGGACAGGAAGGGTCTAATTCTGAGTGCTTTATTTGGGTTTTGACACTGAGAATGGCTAGCTGCGGCTGCTTCATTTATATATATAGGGAACATTTATCTGAATGCTTCTAGCCCAGAGGAGGTAACTTCTGCTGAAGTGAGATACATGAGTGGCTTCTTTTATCAATGCTTAAATATCTTAAGAGTTTGCATAGGAAAATGTCACCGCATCTATTAACTACATTTTTTTTTTTCAGGTTGATTTTTCTCTTCATTAAGTTGACCATTTTCAAGGGAAAGTATAATTGGCCAGTTAAAGCCACTTTTATCTCCCATAGTTTAAGTTTTATTATAAATCACCCATTAGTGCATGAACAACTAAGTAAAGGAGTGGAATTGCTACTGTGCTTTTCTTCTCTTGTGTCAAGACTGCCATTGAATTTTTTTTTTTTTTTTTTAATTCTTTTGTATAGATCCTCAGCGTGAAAGGTGTTGGGGAAATTGCGGGCATTATTGCCAAGTTAGGAGAAAAAGCATGCTTCTGAAATACGCATTTTCGGGTTTTAACAGTTGAAAAAAGCCTCTCACATGTTATTCCATTTCATACATTAACTATAATCTGACATTTCTGAAAATAAACAATGATACACCTACCTTAATGCTATCATTAGCGTGAAGGTCCTTGAGCAATTAGAAACTATGAAATAAATGTTATTGTGATGGGTGAAAAAATCAATAATGCTGAAGTCAGAATAAAAAAAAAAAAGTGCTCCACATTGGAACACGGAATGTTAGCTTTCCTCCAAAGTTATCTTTTTAAACTGACTGCAGTTGGTTTATGTCACATAATCAAAACCTTTCTTCATCGGATTCTTGAACTCGTGATTAATATTTGATTTATTGTGAAACCTAATGTCTCCTGGAATCCTTGGATGAAGGCTGTGTGGCTTTTTCAGATATCACCAAAGGATGGTGCACTGAAAGAAACATGGTGGACTGACTTCGCGGGAGGGCAGATAGTTTTCGTTCATGAAGACTCACGTCGGTGTACATTTCCTATGCATTAAGCTGTTCCGATCCTCTCCACTCTGATTTCTTCAGTAGAAGACCAATTTTGTTCAAAATTGGGCTGCAGGGCTGTGTTTTAAGGGTCACTGCTGCAATTAATCCTACTGTGACACTCTAATTTATTGTTAGTCTGGTTCTTTGCCGCAGAATTTAATGGAAGGACAATCTGGGGATTTCTTTCCTAACGTAGTAGAACAAATATATTGCTTATTGCCTTCTACCACAGAAGTCATGAATTTGTGACATTTAATTTTCATTCAATAATTTTTAAAATTTTTGATACTCAAGTGTTGGGGACCAGGAAGGAGTGCATCCTCTCTCTTCTATCTTTGTCTCTCAAAATTCAGTCTTCCTTCAAATTGTCAAAGTAGTGTGTTGTTGGCAAATGGAAGAAAATTGAAAGCAGGTTTAGAATGGTGTAAGACAGTAACACTGTTGCAATTGTTGTCTTGTAGTTCAAGCACCTTCAGTTTGTAGAAAACAAATCCCAGATTGGATCTGGTATCTCACTGCCAGTATAAACCAGAGGAACCAGAAAGATTTTGAATATTTTACCTTTTTTATTTTAGTTTAATTTATCCTGATACCCTGAGTGTACAATAGAAAGTCTTTACAAAGTTTTCTACTTGTCATTTTTTCTTAGTATGTGTTCTACAAGGTAATATTATAAAGTTATTATAGGAGAAAATTTCGTTTGGCATTTGTTGTAACATAAGTGATATTTGTTACTTAAGTGAGTGAAACATGATTTAAATTTCTGCTCCCTTAAACTACCATTAATTTTGGTACTTTTGATTCCTATCTTTATTCTTCAGTACTAGTTCTTGTGCTGTTAGAAATTTTCTATCATTTTGCTGCCCAGATACAGTAGTCATAGGTTGGTTACATTTGGCTCTTTTTTGTAATATTAGGGATCGAATTGATGACCTTGGACTTGCCAGGCAGGCGCTTATACCACTGAGCTATCTACCTGACTACATTTGGCCTTAGCACTTGAAATGTGGCTAAAACGATAGAGAAATTGAAGTTTTAATTTTATTTTAAGTTTTATTAATTTAATTCAAAATGTCCATATGGCTGCTGGAGAGATAGCTTGGTGGTCTAAGCACCTGCCTGGCAAGCTCAAGAACCCAGGTTCGATCCCAGGTAACACATGCCCTGCTGGCCCTGGAATGGAACCCCAGGTGCACCCTGCTGGTCACCAAACCAGGCATGGTGGTTCGTGCCTGTAATCCCAGCACTGGGAAGGCTGAGATAGGATCACTACGAGTCTGAGCTGGGCAGTGAGACCCTGTACCAAATAAATAAAATATGAAACAAAAGCAAAAAAAAATTCACATGGCTAGTTGCTAGTATATTGGAGAAGACCTCTTTGCTGCCAGTGTATCTTACTATGTCAGTACCATGGAATTCAGCAGCAGTTGTGTTCGCAAATGTTAAACCATGTGGTAGGTGTAGAAGACCTAACCTCAGTTACCTCAGATGAACGCGTGTTCCAGCGCTTTAATCGTCTTTGACAAGCTGAGCCTTTGACTCATCCTTGAGCTGCTCTGTGGCTTGCCATTCAGACACTCAGTTCTTCCTTCTAGGGAGGCAGTTTGCTTTTTGATTTCTCCTTCCTCTTAGCTCTTGCTTCATTTGTGGTCTTCATTTTCTCCTTGAGTGACCACTCATCTAAGAGTACCAAGTTCCTCTTCTAATAAGACTTTACCAGACCACACCATTCCAAGGCGACTCTGAGCACCCTAAGGGCAGGGATGGCGGTGGCCAGACCCAGGGCCGAGGACAGCACGTGGGTCACTGTAGGCATTGAACCTTTTCTCGAATAAAGAAATGCTCCCCCTCACAGTGCTCTTTCATCTTGTGCAGTAAGAATAGATGGCTTTGAATTTAGTTCCAAGATTAACTGGACTTTAGTCTGTACTTTAGTCTTCATGCATGAAAACAAAGGAAAAATTTTTATTCATAACTTTGAACTGTAGATAATAGATGAGCCAAAGGAAAAAATGGGTCAACATACAATACACTAATGGACTAAAGAACAAAAACAGTGAAACGTTTGGCGAAGAGTGCTTGCCTAACGTTTGCTGAGTGTGTGACTTTCACAGATGTTACTGTTTATTAATTTATGTTACTCAAAGGAAGTCAGTGACCAGTTATAACGATCAACTCCTATCATCTTTCTTATTTTATAGAAATTACCATTGAAATTTAAAATCATTGACATTTTTATTTAATTAAATCATTTTGATCTTGATCATTTTGATCTTCATTTTGATCAGTGTCAGACTGATACATGACCAGAGTTAAAATTTGCAGAACATGTGTTTTGCTTCAGAGTTCTGAAAAAAACTGAAGACAACATAAAAGCAACGACTGTTTTCTTTTTTTGCCTAGAAACTTTTGACGCTAACCATGCCACTGTACTGCCACCCTGGTAAAAGTGAAAGTGATCGTTTTCAGGAACCCCTCAGTGAATGAGATTGAGCATTTAGTTATTAACCCATAGAACTTGTTCTTACTGTTTCTTTTCTTTTATTTCTTCCACCACCATCATCTTGGGAAGAAAGCACTACTGTGTCTTAAGACAGCTCTTTGGAATGTAATCTTCACACGAATATGTAGAACTCTCAGCCTGTCTGAACTGGAGGAAACGTTCTGCTTTCTGGCTTCCTAATACAGTAAACAAATTTGTTACTATATTTGTTCACTGGACAAGGAACTGATCTAGCGTCACTAAATGTAGAGTACACCAAAATACCTAAACTGAATATTTTCCTTATACTCAAATTCTGGTAAAATTGCAGGATACATTGCTTAGGTAAAACATATTAAGTGTTTGCAGAATAATTTTGAAATCATTTTTGTATTTAGAAGATAACTCTGGTCTTAGCCAGCTAAGTTTGTTTTGACCCATATTAAGATAGTTATTGTATACTAGTTTAGTTTCATTCATGCATAATTATTTTTTCACCAAAGGAACATTTTAATGTCATTTTTATATCATTTTAGATATTTCTACCTGTTGTTTGCTTATCACAGATTTGCCTTTAGAGGAAGAGGGATGTTAATATAAATGGCTTGTGTTTTCCTTTTCTGGTTTCATTCATAGATGTGAAGAAAATGCAATCAAAGAAATATTAGGATTATGAGAACTTAGTGGTATGAAATAATTCAATAATCTCTCAGCATGTGACAGTTTTTGATGGAGAAGGGAAAATAGAATCTCAAAGCCATGGCTTTCATCTTGTTGGACAGTTAGCATCCATGCAGGCAGGTCAAATAAATTCTCACCCAGCTACCTGATCGTCTAATGACTGAATCATAGAAATGATTGTGTAAATCCAGTTACAGATAGCTCTTAACAATCTTGAATAACAAGGAGTTTTATGAATGCTAGAAATTTTGCTTGTTAAAGAAAAAAGAAATTTTGCTTGTAAAAATATTGCCATATCAGGTGTCCTGATACATGCATTTTTTTCTTTTATCTTTTGCTTCATGAAAGGTAAATTATTTCAAAAACTGTGTTAGAACAAGAGCAGAAAAATCGCTTCAGTATTTTCTGTTTGACAATAATATTTTAAGCCATTTTATGGAGCAGTAATTCATTGTGATTTATAGTTGATTTTAGTAATAGTCCTGATTGATAGTTAATTGATTGGGCTTCCTAATTGATAAAACTTCCTAATTCATCAGCAGACATTGCTACGGAATTCTCCAGACTCAGCAGATGCTGTTATTTGGTGACTTTTTACATTGTCTGGCTGCATTTAAACCCTGAACTCTAGAGAAAATTTGAATATTTAGAATAGAATTTTAGGAATCCATCAGTGTTCTTTCAGATTCAAATTAGAATAAAATAAAAATTTGAGACAATTCTCTGAATGGCTTGCATGGACAGTGTAAGGGAATGGGTTTCCAGTTACTGAACTTTCACATGAATGCTTTCGTAACCAGATTAGAAGAGAAAAGCATGCCCATCACAGATCCCAATCTTACCATGATGCATCTTTCTAGGCTGTGACAATCTCCGGGACACCAAACAGAAGGGTAAGTGAAACACTGCCTTCTTTGGATCCCTCTTCCTTTCAAGGCATCTTAAAACTTTTCCACTTCCCGCCTCTCACTGTTGTTCATGGTTCTCATTTGTTTCTGCTAGTAGTGATGCTTGCAGCTAGTGTTGTATTTTGGGCTGTGCTGGGTGCTTGAGTCCAATCTTTCCCTTCTTCCCTAAACTTAGCATTGTATCTGATCTTGGAAAAATAAGAGCAAAAGGGTTGCTACAGGAGACTTGGATGATTGAAAGAGAACCAAAATGCCTGAAAAACAATAACTTGGTTGCCTGTTAATCCAGAGGCCAATGGAAATTTTAAATAAACACAATTGTAGGGACCATAGTTCTTAAACAACTGAGGGCATACCAAAGTAAGCTCTTGAGTATAGCAGGTTAGTTCTCATAAGCCAAATCCATGATCTGATTTTATTATACAGAAGGAAAATAATGTTATCTAACTTTTACTTAGATGAAGCTAAATAGTATAGAATTGATTTGTCATTTTCATAGAGATTTAAAACATATCTAAATTTGGATTAATATAGTGATATGGTGGTTAAAAAAACGAAAAAACTACCAGCTCTGTTTTCTATTATTTCATGAATCAGCCCATCCAGTTGACAAAATCTAAAGCATTCTGTTATTGCTTTGCAGGCTCATTAGTTGTATTATGGGACCAAGTCCTCTAATGTTTACTTGCTTCACCTGTTACAGTTTGTGCACACTCAGGTTTTATCATTCATTGCATTTTTCCTATTGTGAAAAATTGAAACACTTCATCTTGAAAAGCTCTTTTCTTTTAAAATTCTCCCTTGATGAAGAACAGACTTCATGACTTTCTAACAAGATTTTTTTTTTCTTTAGTACATGTACCATTTTAATCACGCTATTAAACTGCAAGATCTCAGAGGTAGGTATTTAAGGTATACTGAGTGTGTACAACCGGTGCGGCAGAGTACAAAGCTCGTGTATATGGTCTCCATCAAAATAGCCACCTACAGAGTTTATACTTTCTTAATATGGGACAGATTAACACAGTATCTAAATTCTAATGAAACAAAGATAATAGCCTGATTTTGGAAGGGTGGTGATTGATTTGCCAGTACCTGAATTTTGTTAAAAACCTTTGTTATGTAAACAGTATCCATTACTTCTGAATTGTATTTCACTTGATAAACAAGAGAATATTTTATTTTGCTGAAAATTTTTTGGTTGGATACAGATTTTTATTTTTCCTAATTCTAGATATTATGTTATCTAAATGTTAGCAGCGGGCGTTGGTAAGTGTGAAGGTTCAGATTAATTATTCTCATGAAAACACCATAACCAAATTTTGGTGAAAGAATGTTAGGAAGCAAAAAAAAAAAAAAAGATGGAACAATATGAGGGAAGGAAGGAGGGAGGGAGGGAAGAAAGAAACAATGGGAGGTCACCCTTGGTTGCACTGAATATTAATGAAACCAGAAAAAGATTCATAATAGCGTCCAACTGGTAATATCAAAATAGCCATACTAATCTGATGATTTTCCTGGATTACATAAATCTTAGTATTTTTCTATAAAAATCTGATCTTGTAGCTCCTGTATTGTTTTTATTCTTAAAATATTACCAAACTTAAATTTTAGAAGTCCAATTCCTTCATTATTGGAGTTGTTTTGAAAATATAGTTATTATTCTCTGTAACACACTGTAACCATATATTTAAGGCATGATCATATCATTTATTACAACACTGCCAATGCAGGGAAACATTTCATATTTACACTAACACATGGAGGATTTTCTAACTTGGAAGAATACGGAGCCCACGCGTGCTTTCAGCTTCAGTTCTTAACACTCAGCCATGGGTCCCACGTGAGCAAACCCAAAAGAGCGCTGGTTCAGACCTGAAATTTTTGTCCCATTTTTTGTGGTGTGAACCCTGTTCTTGTTCATACTGTCCAGAGGAGAGAGTCGCGAACCATGGTGTCTGCCATCTCTCACTCAGCAGAGAGGAGTGGCACGGAGCACCATGTAGGGGCGCTGTTACTGTCGTCGCTGGGAAATGACATCCTTTCTGTGTGCACCTGAGGAGAACAAGGCACATCTGCAGCGCAGAAAGTTTTAAAAAGTAAAAAAAAAAAAAGGGTGGGGGGATAACCCGCTTGGGCCCCTCTGCTGTCCCTCTCTTGAACAGAAGCTTTCTTTCCCTCAATAAATATATTCTGCTCAAAAAAAAAATCAAAAATTGAATAAAGATAAGAAAGAAACACATTAAAGAATTTTCTTGTTGTTCGCACTGAGCCGAAGCCTAAGTATCTTACTTAAGTATCTGGTAAAATTTAAGTATCCACAGAGGGAACCTATAGAATTATTTTTAAAAACTATTTTTGAAAGATTTTAAACATTATCCTTGTCTTAATATAGAATAAATATTTCTAAAAATTATTTTGCTTATTAATATGGAAACCAGGGAGATAGTAGATTTATTTTATTTTATGTTTTGTGGAACTGGGAATTGAACTCAGACTCTTGCGCTTGCCAAGGAAGCGCTTATTCTACTGAGCCATCTCTCTGGCCTCTGTAGATTTATTTTAAAGAAAAAATTAGAGGAACACACATTTTGTAGTCCACCAGAAGTAACATTTTGATCAGAGACATAATTTGTTACAGCTGTTCAGTACCTGGTCAACAGAATGTTAAACTTTGAAGTTATCATTTCTTTTGGACAAAAAATTACCATATAGCTTCCTAAAGGGCCTTAATTTTGAGTCCAGCACATACATTCCCTAAAGCATGGTACACACTCCCAGTAAATGTCAGAAGAATACGCCGTGAGCAGGACGCAGGGGGATTTACCTGTAATCCCAGTTTATGGGGAGGCTGAGGCAGGACAGTTGCAAACTGAAGCCCGGCTTAGGCAGATTCGCAATCCAGTGACACCCTATCTCCAAATAAAACAATTCCAGAAAGTTGGGAGCATGGGTAGCTCAGTGCAGCATTTTAGGTTCAGCTTGCAGTCTCAGCACCTGCCCCTCCCAAATGCTACTCTTTATTTTCCCCCTTTTTCCAAATTTTAGGTATTTTTTCATCACAATGTGAATAGAGATAATTTTTAGATGGCAACTTAAAAATATTTATATTAAGATTGGTTTGACGTAGTGTTTAAGCCCACATAAACGTTACTTTGACCATGGATAATCGGCACTCGCCCTCTACTGCATTCTCCTAGAGTTCTAGTTGACTCCACCAAGAATGCGAAGCTCGTTCTGGATGAAGCTCAAAGCTAGGTGAGCTTTGGTGACCCGGGGTAACACCCAGACCTGTGCTATTTCTTTTCTGTGCGCCGTCTCCGTGCCCACTTGGCCTGTTTCTTCTGTTCCTTAGGACTCCAAATATATGTGCATATATGTCTAGGATATTTCTGGAATTTAGATCCAGGAATAATTTTCTTGAAACTGCTGACAAGATAAAAACTCCATATAATTAGTGCTGCCAGACACAATCAGAACGTATATTAATGCTGCTTTTTAAAACTGATGAATCGTCTGTTGATGAATTAGCAAAACAATCACGATTCCCTTGACAGTGAAGAGGTATGTATGTGAACCAGTGTCTGGAATCTAGATGCCTATTTCTTCCTTTGCTAAGTTGAATATTTTAAATGAAATCAAACGCAAGATAGAAATGCCACGGGTTACTGCCAAAAAGTCACAGGGCCCGGGGAGATAGCTCGGCAGTCGAAGCACCTGCCTGGCAAGCACAAGACCCAGGTTTGGTCCCCAGTATTGGAACTGCATGCTGTGCCAACCCTGGAACGCCGGGGCGCCCTGCTGTCCAGTGAAAGCAGACCCATGTGCATGCCTCTAATCCCAGCACTGGGCAGGCTGAAAGAGGATGACTATGAGTCCAAGCTGTGCAGGGAGACCCTGTACCGAAGAAGTTAATAAAAGATTTTTGTAATTAAAAGTAGTTAAAAGATTTCAAGAGGAATTTTTGAAAAGCATACTGTCGACCATCTTTTTAAATAATATTTTAGAGTTTTGAAAACTTCAAATTTACTGTGGTTGACCTCCCTTGTGAACTTTCAGCTGTAGAACCTCACTCCGTAATTAGTGTTTAATAAATAAATATATGAGCATTTAAATCTTTATTTTGTGTACGTTTTTATCTTATCTGTATTTTTATAAATATGCAATGTGTGATGAAACTTTTAAAATTTAAACTTTATAATACAGAAAATATTTGTGCTTATTGGATTTTGTGACAGAATAATGTAGTATGTTTTTGTCAGCCTCACATCTATTGCATATTAAATACACTGTAAAGCACAGAATATCCACATTTTGAAAACCACAGCTCAAATCATTTTTTCCTAAACAAATGATCATCTATTGAAATGGTCTCAGAGTCACTAAATAAATTATCTTTAAAGAGAATTTTTATTAGATTTTGGTTTATTCCAGCCCCTTAACTGGAACATGATTTCCAAAGGCAACATATTTCAAGTTTACATTGTGGATTTCAAAGTTAATTAAAAATTTAAGTTCAAAGGATTACTATAATGAACATTTATGAGCATAAATCCTCCCCAGTAATATTATTAAGAAGTAATATTCATCAGAAGGTTGTGGCTCTACTTAGGTTTGCACAATGTGTGCCTTTATGACTAAAATCTCATTTATTTTTTTGTGCCACATTTGCTTTCTTAGTTTTCCTACTGTCAAGTTCACTGCCCTTGAAAAATCAGTTTGTAAATTAACAACAACAAAATTGCAAGCTGAGAAAAGTTCTAAAATACTACTGAAAAATAGAACATCAAAGAAGTCTCCATGGAAATCTCTTCATGGAGTTCTTTTGGACTTGTTAAACCCGTGCCTTGACGTGGCCCCTTGTCATTTACAACGATAATCTTAAATGTATAAAATGCAGGGATGCTCGTGACTGAGAGCATCCCTGTTTTATGCACAGGTTTTGCCCATATAGAAGCGTTGGTTTTATTTTTGTCTATGGAAGGCACGTAAAACTGAGTTTAAATTTCTATTTTGTTTGGTGTTGGCAACAAATGATACAAGGAAAATACCACTGTTGTGATGGCAGCCTCTTAATTTTAGTTGCTTTTTCAGATGGCTGCATCTATGTCACGTTGTTTTTCAGTGTTAAGAATCATTGGGCCGGGGAGATGGCTCAGTGGAATAAGCGCTTCCCTGGCAAGCGCAAGGGCCTGAGTTCAATCCCCGGTTCCGCAAAAAAAAAAAAAAAAAGAATCATGCCCACTGCTTCCAGTACGCTTTCTATTTAGATTAACATTTACAAAGATAGATCCGGGTATTGTGAGCTGCTCTTTAATTAAATTAATTCATCGTTGTGGATACACCATAGAGCTATGAATTTTGGTTTTTCCAGACTAAAATTTCAGAAATTATAGGAAATTGCAATAGTTAAAAATCTGACAACCAGGATTATCCTGAACACGAAGAAAACAACACAAGTTTGGTCAAGTATCATTGTCGTAATCCTCTGTAATCTCATGTTTCTGTCTTTATCCTGTTCTATGACTTCAGGATATGACAGGAATTTTGAAACATTTTCTGAACAGAGAATAGTTTTAGGTTAAGTCTGGTATAATTAAAGTTAATTTTGTGTAATGAATAGTATTGGATGGTTTCCTTTGACTTGCAAACTCATTGTTACACAGTATATATATATTTTTAGGATTGATGAGAACACCCTAAACTTGACTTTATAGTCAATTGATATGGAATATATTTTTCATGAATTAACTTGTTTCTGTACAGCTGAGATTATATTTTATTTGTTGTTCTGACTTGTATTAGTCTGTTCACATTGCAGAATGGTTATATTGACTGTAGGGAATTGGTACTTGTGCATAGCACATTTCAGTTCTCCTTTTCCCCTTTCTCTCCACCCCTTTATTTTCTCAGCATCATAGTCATTTATTTATAAGACTTACAGATATAATTATGGTATATAAGAATGAAAACCACAGTGATAAGCCAGTGAGCATGTAAAACATGTAAGACAATTCAATTAAGTCAAGGTACACTTTTGTATGTGTTGTCAGTGCTAGATTTCAATAGCTTTTTTTTCCTTTTTATTTCATACTTTATGTATACAGAGATAGACATAGACTGCTTTATATATGTATATAGACATGTATGTAGACATATACAAACCTCTCTATACAGATTATCTATCTATCTACCTACTTATCTACCTACCTACCCACCTACCTATTTCATAGCAGAAAATTATGTGGAACTGTATCTATCCTCTTCTACCAAGAAGCTCGGAGTATGGGGTGTTGTTGGGAGGTTTTGTGTGGGACTTGATTCTGGCCTCTTCTCATCCTCCCGCCCCATGAACCAGCTGGGTGCAGTCGTAACAGGAACATGTCTGGAGGCCGAGTCTAGACCAGTGTGGCTTGCCAAATAGTTCTTCTGGCTGCAGGTCTAGTATGATGTCTTACAAGTAAAGCAAAATAGATAAGATCAAAATGAGCATGGATACGGTTGCGGAGTAACTCAGCCAAGCAGGAGTTGAAAGTGCACAGTGCCCACTTGTTGCTCAATGGAGGCAGTGGTTTTTGTCTTGGTCACAGGCGTGGAGCCTAGAGTCTCGCAGTGATGGTTTGACACTGAGGAAACATTGTCAGGTCTTTGACTTCTGTTCTGTCTCATTCTGACACATAGTCATCTGGAGCTGTCAACTCTACTTCAGTGACGACACTAACTGTGCTTCAAGTTGTTTCCTGTCTTGCACACACATAAAAGGTGGTGCATCATCATGACTATTCACACCTTGTAGCTGACCTTTCCTTGCATGTGGAAACATGGAAGGACATAAAAAACATGTAAGACTGCATTAAGTCAAGTCACATTTCCAGACACATTGTCAGTGCTGGATTACAATGCCTTTTTTCTTTTTATTTCATACTTTTATATGTAGTTACAGAGATAGACATAGACTCATCTATATATGTATATAGATTTATACACGTAACTATATAGATTATGACTGTCATCTATCTGTTCTCTTTTTATTGTTTTAATATTGTCTTGCTTAATTAGCTTCTCAGAGCTGCTGTGACATCCTTTGGCATCTTTATTTTCATTTTCTAATAACAGAATAAAAACTGCATGAAACACAAGGCCTCAACTGATATCTGATGTATTTTCTTCATGTGATCATAAGAGAAGTATCTTTGAAAAATACCTTCTAGGGAAGGAGTATATTTCTGCCTAGCTGTTAAAAGTGAGGCTTTTACATGTTCCAAAGAAGATACTAATTAGGATATCTATCTCAATGATGACAATTCAGTGACTCAGTTCCTCTTTGAAGCTTATAGGACAATTTGTTAGGAATATCCAAGCAGAAAATATTCCTTGCTCTTGACGAGCAGAGTGATCTAGATTTGTACAGATTGTCACAAAGTTTGGGGGAAAAAAGCACAGAACAGCTCTC
>NW_004524755.1:685077-699649 GCF_000260255.1 Octodon degus | reverse complement strand
TTTTGGCAAGGGATTTTTAAAAAACATTTCCTTCTCTGCAAAAATAAGAGTTAAATGTAATTGTCCTCTCCATTTTTTATTTCCTATATTGGGTTTTATGAATTTTTAGGCCTACTATAAAAATATGTATGTGTACAGTTTCAGTTCTGTGATACAGTGTTACATAATAATGAAAACAGCGCTGGTGTTAAGATTGATTGTGTTAGTCTTAGCCTCAAGCAACTTTGCTTATGCATATTTATTTATTTATTTGGTTGGTTGGTTAGTTAGTTAGTCTTTTGGCGAAGGATCTCTCCCTCATTCAGGCTGGACTGGGAGGCCAGGCTGGTCTTGAACGCGGGGTGACCCTCCCTCCTCCCAAGGGCTTATGCTCTTGAGCCTTCCGGACACTGTAAATTGGGAATAGTTACATGTACATTTTCTACTGCTCTAGTGGAGAGGATCAAATAATAAAATATGTGTGAAAATGACAATCAAATCGATTGTCCCTGCAATTATTAGATAGAATTTATTAAGCAAGCATACATCCTTTAAATACTGCTACTTGTTTCTGCTGTTTGCAGCGCTTTAGATTAAAGCAAATCTCAGCAGCTGCAGTGCTTAATTTTGGACCAGAATGGTATGTCGTGGATTTCTCCAACACAGGAAAGGCTAGTCAGCTTCTTTGCTGCCTCCGCACACTAAAGGCCGATGCCGTCCCATCTCCCTCTTGTGACAATCAAAACATCTTTGGACACTGCCAAACATTTTTTGTAGAGTCAAATAGACCTTTGTTCAGAAGTATAGTGGAACGTCTTAAGAACTTAATTATCGAATAAGCAATCAAAAATCAAAAGTTTACATATAATATTGGTATAAAGATGTGTGTCAACTTTTATTGTTTTTTATGGTCTTTTCTTTCTTCTTTCTGTCCATAACAATACAGAACAGACTTCACCTTGCCTTAGTGCTCATGAGAGTAAATACATCTTCTTTTGATGCATGTGACCTTTGACATGATTTATTTTTTTATTTTTATTTTTGGTGCCAAGGATTGAACTCAGGACCTTGTGCTTGCCAGGCAGGTACTTACGCCACTGAGCTGTATCTTCAGCCCTTGACATTTATTATTAATCTAAACTAATTCTTCTTCGTTTGTGGAAAAAAGTAGAATAGTATTTAAAATATAACTGCTTAAAGTCACAAAAGACTTTTTAATATGTTATCAATATGGAATACTTAGTCACCTTTTTAAGAAACATGAGCTCATTAATGAGTTCAGTATATCCCAGTTTAGGTCAGTAACCTAAAGAAGATGTTGATCTCTTGATCAGGTTTTATTAAGGTTACATGCAAGCTGATCACATTCACATTCATTCGAGAATGAGATATTTGGCAGTAAATTCAATTTAAATCTCATGGCAAAACACAGAGGTCCACTCATTTCACATTTTTACATTCTCTTCACACACAATGGTGACTTAGCTCTTGTTTCTTTTTTCTGGTAACAGGAATTGCTCCCAGGGGCTTTACACTGAGCTGCATCCTTACTCTTTTTTAATATTTATTTTGAGATAGTGTCTCCAGCTCTCCAGTTAGCTTAGTTGCTTAGGATGGCTTTACATTCTCCTGCCTCAGCCTCCCAGCGTGCTTGAACCACCACACCTGGCAGTAAGCTGATTTTTTGATGATAGCTGATAGTATCGCTGTATTTAGGTAGGTCTCTCAGTCTTCTTGGATAAGGACTTCTGTAACGGGGCACACTCAGAAGATGAGATCTTTTTGCTTCCATGAACATCACGGTAGTATGTAGACAACATCAGTTAGTGAAAGACTTTGGACAAAGAAGATGACTTTGTCTTTCAGCTCTGACTTCCTGGCTTACGCTGTGGCCCTGGGAAAGTTGCTGCTGTCTCATGTCACTTGCCATCTCTTCCTTTGGGGCCATCTATCTTACTTTTCTCCAGAGTGACCTTGATTATCTCTGGAGGTTGCCTTATAGTCTTGGGCTCTAGTAGTCTTTGCCATGAAGAAAATACATAAAAAACTGCCATCAAGAGGGATCCTGTTTCTCCTGCATTGGAAATAACACGTGGCACTCTAAAGATCTTGCGACAGTAGAAGGCATCATGAAAATATTAAACCCACTTGGATGCATACGTTCTTGTCTGGTCCTACTAAGTAATCTTAGCTATAGAACTTTTCTTGCTTTGTCTCACTTTTTTAAAAGGATGAAATCGAATATATTTGAAATTGTGTCATCTACTGTGTCACTACAAAATTAATACTACTTTGTATGAGCCACAAGTGGAGTTGTCATGGTAAGTGTGAGTCAATATCTTTTATATATTAAGGTTAGTTATTCTGTTGATAATGTAAGGACATTTTCAAATTAATACAGTGAACATTTAAAAATCGTAGACCTAACATGTTGTAATAGTAGATCATGGAATAAGAGGGGGGAAAAAATCCTAGTTTTAAGTGTATTTTTTTTATGTTTGTTTTTGTTGTTGTGTTTTTTTTTTTTTTTTGTACTGGGGATTAAACTCAGGACCCTGCACTTGCCAGGCAAGCGCTAATTCTACTGAGCTAACTCCCCGGGCCCTGTATGTTCTTAACAAATGAGAATAGATTTGAAACTCTGACTCCAACTCCTGCATTTCCAGTGAAGTTTCTCAAAGCAGGAAGATAGCATTATCATTGTGATTTCAAAGTTGATTTTCATATCAAAATAATATTCCTCGTTTATAGTTGGAAGGATCACTTCCTTTCCTTCGTTTGAAGGCCCCCAGACATTGATCTGATCAGTTAGCTTCATTCTTCCTAGTGTTCCTTTCTTGCCAGGAGGAGACACAGAGGGTTGAACTCATCAAGACTGCAATGCTGGGGCCGGGGAGATGACTCAGTGGAATAAGCGCTTCCCTGGCAAGCGCAAGGGCCTGAGTTCAATCCCCGGTTCCACCAAAAAAAAAAAACAGACTGCAATGCTAAGGTGAAATTATGAGAGTTGGCCTTGTGGATTCCTGGGGCTGTTGTGGGTCTGGGTAACGGGTGCAGGCCATAGCGCTGAGGCAGCCGGGTAGCTGGGAGCTGAAGACAAGCCTGTTGAGCATGGAGAGCTGCAAGGGAGGGCTGCTGAGGAGTGAGATGATCGCAACAGAGACTGGAGGGAGCTGCAGGTTTTGGAGTCCTGTGTCCCCAAGGCAAAGATTTCATTCTACGAAGGGAAGGAAGGAGCATTCTGCGAACGTAGACAAGGATCTCATCTCGCAGCAAGGAAATCTTCTAAACCAGATCATGGTGCTCAGAGATGCACACAAAGTTGTGCTCCTGTTTTTGCATTCTAAAATTCAAAGAACTGTGCCCTAATTGGCCAGAATTGGCCTAATCTGATGTATGAAAATTATAATTGATATTAAGAAAAAAGCGTGGGAAAGACCAGGAAACTGAAGAAACATGAAGAGATAGCATTACGTGCTCTTCCATTTTTACCCATATAGATCCTTTTCACTTCTCAGATCTGAGATGGGTGTAAGATTGTTGCTCCCACTTCCAGGTATAGAAATGAAGGTGTAGGGTGAATGTGAAACAGCTGTGAAACACACAGCTCGTCGGGATGGCCCTGGACTCGCAGGAGGTTGCTCAGGAATCCTCTCTCTGCTATTTTATCCCCACTCTCATGTGCAACTGGATTTGGGGAATAATCCTGTAGGCTAGTAATGCAGTTAGTTTCAGAACATAGGATGACATCTCTCTCAATGACTTCTGTCCTAATTTACCAAGTAGAAGAATAATGGAAGATTTGTTCCTTTGTTTCTTATGTGCAGTAGCTGTGTAATGTGTTTTTTATGCAGCCCGAGATACATTCTCTTTATTCAGTGTGGCCCCTGCAAGGCACCGTGTCCAAAATAAAAATATTCTTATAGAAGCAAAGGAAGAAAGTGGATTGTCTGAGTTACTAGGAAAAGAATGGACCTAAATGTGCCCTGCGGATAGAGTAGCTGAAGAAAATGTCCCCCAGAATACTTTTTCTTCCCCTCTGGACTGAGGTAGGAAGCCGGGACCTTACCTATGCTAGGACAGCACTCTACAACCAAGCTACGTTCACAGGATTTCCTAGGATGTCAGTTATACTTGATTTCAAATGATGGAGTGATTGCCTTCATCCAGAATGTTCACACCATGTGAGCATTCCCTCTGTGTGCTGAGAGACTCTCCACGCTTGAGGTCCACAGGCCATTGCACAGAGGCCCGGAGGCGTGACCCAACCTCTCCTGGTGCCGGTGCTGTGTGCACCGCACAGCTGTTCAGATGCTCTACCTACCCCAGAGCACTCGTCCTCAGAAAGTCCAGATAACACAGGAATGTGCCTGAGAGGATCAGGGAGGCTCGTTTCTGATAAGGGAGAGGATCTAAGAGCAAAGCCAGAAATAATTCTTGATCCCCGGAGGCCATAAGACTTTTCCATTTCTAATGTTTTAGTCTTCGGGGACCACATGGTTTCTTTCACTTCAGCTCTGCTATTGTAAGTCATAGGTGAATGCAAAAAGGACCTCTCTCTCCTTCATTAAACCTTCATTTGTCAAAACAGACATTGGCTGGATTTGATCCATGGTCCTAATTTACTCATCTTCATTGTATTTATTAAGGAGAAGGCTTTCTAATAGATAAAACTGAGATGGATCTAGTACACAGGCAAAAAAGAAAATGTCTTTTCATTTCTCCTTCCAAAATATGAGCCCCTGGTGGAAAATGCCCCCGTGAACATAGATGAGATCCTGATATAAACTAAGGGAGAACCAGAGATAGAGTAAAAAGAACAGAAAGATGGCACCCGAGACTGTAAGATGAGGTGAAAAGGGACAGTAGTCCTTTGGTGACTTAGGTCGAGAGCCACAACTTGGGCTTCTCTTCAATTAGAATGTCTTGATTTTTCACATGAATTTAAGACAATGAAGTCCATGTTACTTATATACTCTGTCCAAAAGCTAAACTTAATTTCAGTTTATGTAGATATGGGGCTTGAGTACTTGTTTGTGTTTCAGCTAATTGCAAAAGTATAGAGGAAAACAGGAGGCCACCTGGAGTGATATTTTATGAAAGCATTTTCATAGCAGGTTATTTTAAGAGGGTGTAGGCAGAGGTGGCCAACGGTTGATGTGTCTAGGCCCACCACAAGGTCGTGCTCATTTAGGAACGGGAGGCATGTCTTAGCAGTGGTCTGTGTATTGTTTCCATACTCATACCAGCACTTAGGACGGAGTAGTTGCCTTCTTTTGGAGGTGGACTGGTAATTAAACCTCTCCTGTTTATGAAATTATCTTTTTTGTTTGTTTGTTTGTTTGTTTGTTTGTTTGTTTCAGTACTAGGCATGGAACTCAGGGCCTTGCGCTTGCCAGGCAGGAGCTTATTCTATTGAGCTATCTCCCTGGCCCTGAAATTATCTTTGAGGCATTGTGCGCCAGTCTTACTAGGACACATATTTATGATGTGTTTTTGTAGGTAAGCATATGACAATGTTACTTTTACCATCCACAAACTTTAAGGGGGATAAGTTTTGACTCAAATCTTGAGGCTATTTATGACTGATAAAGCCAAATAAACAAATCATTCCTATAAATATACATGTGATATTTTTTGACTGAAGGTACTATTGTGATTTATTGAGCTTTTTCACTAATGAATGTGACTACTCAGCTTTTTAAGAAAAAAAAGCAGGGGCTGGTGAGATGGCTCAGTGTTCTAAAGCACCTACTTAGAACAAGCTTAGCAAAGCACAGGGACCGCGGTTCAATCCCCCAGCACCACATGCCAGCCAGCCCCGCCCCCTGGTGGGCTGAGCTGGCCACACACACACACACACACACACACACACACACACACACAAATAAAAATAAAATAAAAAAAGAAAAGAAGCAATGCGTAATGTTTTAAAAAAAATCTTCTGCATCTGTATTAGAGGGCAGTTTGAGCTAATTTCGAACATAATCTTTTGAGAATAGTAAATATTCACTCTTCATGTTAGGGTGCATTTTAGATGATATTAATGTATGTCATTCATGAAATTTACAGTCTTCAGATTTTCATTTTTAAAGCCAAGCTAGTTCTTTGGAATTCAAGTTAAAAAAAAAAAAAAAGGCAATTGAAACCTAAAAAAAAAAAAAAAAAGAAAACCCTCTACTTTTTGGATTTCATATTGCTTAAAAAAAATTATATGAACATACTGTTTTTAAATTTAGGCTTTTAAAAAATATCCTCATGCTGAGTTCTTGTTTGCCAAGTTTCAGTTTAGAGAGAATTTTTATAGCTTTTATAAACCCCTGAAAATAGAAAAATTTAAATGGAAATTCTTACGCACCCTTTCACAAGGGCCACAAAGCTTGCCACTATTTGAAAACGAAGGTAACTTTTCATTATGTCAGAGTGCAGCAATAGTTAGATGTGGCGGCAATTTCCTGAAGGACAGAACTCTAGATTACGTTGGCTGTATTGCACTGTTTCCACATGCTGAAGCTTAGCTGTATGCAGGTATGTTTGTATATGATACAGTATTTTTGAATTTTATGTGTTCTCTTCAAGTGTAGGCTGTACGTAAAAAACTGCCTTGTCCTTTAGATATGTTGCTTGTTTTTCTACTCGTCATTTGATGACTAGATATGACCTTAGACTTATTCTAGAAATTGCCTTTTTTGTAGTTGAACTGACCATAGCTAGGTGTCCTTGGAAATTTAAAAGAAATCCTTTAAAACCCATTGTCACCTCACTTTTATCAGATCAACCAAAAAGTCATTTGTCCTTTGGGGAAATCCAGCATGTATCAGACCGTTGTAGGATCACAGTAGACTTTTGTCCTATCTCAGTCCTGTTGTGGAGATTTTACATCCCTGGAACCAGAAGTTCCACTCTTCTGCCTAAGTTGTAACCTGTGTCATGCAGTGAGTTCTCTATTTTAGGTTAGAGGATAGAGAAGGCAGGATAGGAGACAGCTTGAAGCTTTGGACACAGAGAATGTAGAATGCTAAGAAGAGAAAGAAGAAGGTAGACACTCAGCTGACACTGTTGGTCATCTTTGTATGGACCAAAGCAAACTGAAGAAGTGTTATCCCAAAAAGTTCAGTGCAGGCCACAGATACCATTTTGATTTGTCCCCCAAGAAAAAGATTTCCAGGTAAGAGTATATATTTACTTTGAACAAACTTAATAGGATATTTTAGTGAATTAGAAAATCTATTCTAGTGGACAATCTGCTTTGGATATTTTATTTTGGTTTTCAATTGGGGGAATATTTTGTTTATGCTTTTGTTTCATAGTTTTGAGACCGTGTCTTGCTATGTAGTTATATGATGCAGCTGGCCTGGAACCCACAGTGAACCTCCTGCTTCAGCCTCCTGAGTGCTAGGATTACAAGCAAGTGCCACATGCCTGGTAGACAGTCTGTTTTGAAAAAGGCAAAGGCTCTTATTTTTCCTGGAGGCTGTCTCTAGCTCTTTTCTTTTGCCAGAAAGACACTAAATTCATATTTGACAGAAGATATGATTTATTAAAGACTTGACTTATATACTGTTTGCAGACGGACAATAAAAGGAAGACCGAACAGTTTGATACGGACAACTTTAAAAGAGGAAAAAAAAATAAACATACTACTGTAAGACTAATAACTTGTCCTTGAAACAGGTGCAAGAATTAGTGATGGAATATTGCTTAACTACACTCTGAAAATCCTTTACATTTATTTCTTGAGTTGAATGAGGCTTTCTACCATCTGCATCTGGAATTCATTCAGATAACCTTGACATTCAAAATGGAGATAAAGGATAGATAGCTTTCCTCAGAGTGCTTCAATATGGCAAGAGGAATTATCTAATATTGATAAATAAAGCAACGTGACATCTGTGTTGAATTCTGAATTGACTTGTTGAGCTGCATAAGAAGGTAAAATGAAGGGGTTTATTTTCAAGATGTGAACTGCTTCAGAAAGAGACAAGGTCAAAACCGAAGCATGACTTGCTACAAAGTATTTTCAATCTTAATGAAAATCTCTTTCAATAACAAATTTAGGGTTGAGGACCAGTGTCACTATTGAAAGTTTAATATCTTTCTAAGGGCCTATGAGTCAAAATTCCAGAAACTGAATTGTATTGATAGCTGGCTTATAATTTATAACTTTATGAATTTGTAACTTAGGGAGAACAGATTTCTAGTTTGGGGATGAAAACCTGAATTATAGAGGGATGACCTGTGCTCTGGCATGCATGATCAGTCAATTCAGTACCTGGAGCTACACAGTTGTGACATGTCTTAGAAGGTTTTCTTTGGCCACTGGAAATGTATAATGAAGAGTAAGTCCATAGCAAGCCAAGTTGGATATATGTGTTTATGGTTCCATGTGATTTATCAGAAGCCATAAACACCTTCTGTTTTTTCAAGCAATTCACTTTTGACAGTGGATCAACCTCTTTCGAAGTTTCCTAGGTTTCATTCAAGAAGAAAAGCAAAGGAAACAGCCCAGTTCTGTTAGGCTAGTTTATGATTCTTGGGATATGGATGAGGCTTCTTTCGGGTGTGAATAAGTTAAGCTTTGAAGCATGGGAATGCCTTCAGATGGTTGGGATGCCCTGGGTGCGGTGTGGATCCTGGAGGGAGAGCCACAGGTCTAGGGTCCAGCTTGAATGTAGGAGAGCCTCCTCTTGAGGAAATATGTTTGAAGATAGGAAGGGAGAAAACTTGAACATTAGGCGAAGAGACTGAATTTTGCTTGTTAGGGTATGGCCATTGTAATTTTCAAATGAGAGAAATGTTTCCTGCAGATTAATGTACAGCAGTTATTAGCTAGGGAGGTGTTGGTAGAATGTAACAGGACCCCTGGAAAGCTGTGAAATAAATGTTCTTAGGTCAAGACAGGGCAGTTGAGTGGGTTCGGGGCTCTGGAGGGGAAAGGAGGGATGCACCACAAATGGTAGAATTCCAGAGCACCGAAAAGGCACTGGATAACCGAGAAGTATATGTAGAGAGCAGAGAATCCCTAAGCCTGAGCTAATCTTATTAGGACATGAGCAGGTTCCTTACTTTCAAAACTTTTTAAATAACTCCTTTCTCTTGATGGATAAATCTTTTTCAAACTGCTCTGTTAAAAATTATATTTGGTATATTATTTTCTTTTCTCTATAAAATGACAAATTCAGTTAGCTTCGAAGGAACTATTTACTACATCATAGATAATCAGAGCAGAAATTGAGGTGGATTGATTGAGATTTGGCCTGAACTGTTCTGCTTGCTGTGTGCCACGCATGCTGCTGGATCCCTCAGTGTTCATGGAGACCTTCTCCGTCAGCAAGAGGATTGTGAGTTTGAGCCTTCTCCTTGATGACAGATAGCGATGTTGTGTCTCTCTCGGTATCCTCAGCTTTCACATTCATCCTGGCACCGAACAGGTCCTCCAAAAATAATACATAGACAGATAGATGGAGGATCACTGTGACGCTCCTCCTTGGTTGGTTTGTCATAGGCCTCCTCATAGAAGCAGGTCCTGTTCTATAAAAAAAAAATCCTCTGTCCCTTTAAAAAGATGGAAAAATAAGCATGATTTTGAAGGAGCTATGCCGTAGATTAGAAAGGGAAAAATTGTCCAAGAGAAATGATTATTTTATTTAAAACTTTGTTCTTTTTGAAACTGCCCAGCTCTGTAACTGCTTTGTGGCTTTGTAATGACTTTGTTGATCTCAGCAACCACAAGAGCATAAGTGAACATACAGAATGCCTGGGTGTACATTGTACCTGACTTCATAGACCGATGAGCAGTAATCTACCCTTGTAACTGATGACCTCATCCTGCTAGCTGATCAGAAGAACTGCCAGGCTGCTCTCCCTCACCTTTGCTCCTCCTTTGTGCCTCGTACTTGTGTGTCATATGAAAGCCCTAGACCACCAGAGACCGGGGCCTGATTTCCTGGAATGATCCTGGCCAGTGCCCATGGACCTGGATAAATCTGCCTCCAAATCCTGTGTGTCTTTTTGGTGTTTGTGCTTCCCTTGCAGGTCCAATTATCATGACTTCTGCAGAATGTTTTCACATGGGGAAGAAATAAACACTGAAATATTTATTACTAATCTGTACATGCTAACTTGGTATAAGGAGCCATGGACAGGAACCTTGGGAGGATATGTAACTGGCCAGTATTTTAAATTGAGGAGAAAGCATACTCCCAAATGCTACACAAATGTAAGCTCACTTTGGTATCTTTTCTAGAGATGCTCATTGTCTCATCTTTCCAGTATATAAGCCTCCGCAGTGTAGTCCCAGGTTTGGAGATCACTTAGAGTCATTTCCACACAGATCTGGCCTCCGAGTCCTGCAGTAATGAGCAGAAATGCTAGAAAATCCTAGGTTCAGCAACCATAGCAGAGTTCTAAGAAAAGGCTTTTTTAGCTTCTGTTTCTTATGCCATTCAACAAGACTTAGACGGAAATGCAGCCAGATTGAATGGTCGTTACCTGATGCGAAACAGACATCCTTTGGATTTCCCTTAAGCAGGACTGAGCAGGACTAAATGCAATTAGCAGACTCCACTAAGGCCAAGATGGTTGAAGAAAACAAATGGCTACAAAATACGAGCTTACCCTGTTAGGTAACCCGTGTGTCTTCGGAGTGGCATGTAGGAAAAGCATTAGAGAAATTTATTGTGCTCTGAAATGCCTATCAGATTCATCAGCTCAGCGTAGTACAGCGTGATATTTTTTAGAGGAGTTTATTGAATTATTATGTCAGTTATGGCTAAAAAGAATGGACGAATACTTGCACCTCTATGATAACTGTTAGTATTTGACTATACCTAGTATTTTTTGTTTGTTTGGGGGCTTTTGGTGGCCCCAGGGCTTGATCCCACAGCCTTGCCACTGGACCGCATCCCTAGCTCGTCTTTTTATTTTTTAATTTGGGTCAGGGTCTCACTGAGTTACTGAGTCACCCACACTGGTCTCAAACTTTGCAATCCTCCTATCACATTTAATCCTTATAATGACTTGTTTTGCCTAAAAACAACAATCATGCCACTTGTACTGATTCCATTGTATTGATAATATATGATATTTATTTTTTTCATCTCTAAAATGAAACATTCTTTATCTGTCCTTGCAGTAAACTAGGTTTAATTCTCATTTGAAACCATGAAGTAACTTCTCCAGGAAACAAAACACTGGATCTATCTGTTTGATTTAAATAATAGCCTATGGTTGGATCTTACTGCTAAGAGGAAGTTAGATTTTTTTTTTTTCTTTCAAGAAGGCAGATTATTTGCACATTTTTTCAGGAAAGTACAAAAATTATTGCGATAAGGAGTTGATTTTGAAAAGCTAGATAAGCTCTTTGCTCTCCACTCCAGTGTAATGACACTACACTTCAGACACTTAAGTAGGGCATTAGGATTCACAGCCCATGTAGGAGCTTCGCCCTCAGGCCAGACCCATGATAGCTGTAAGAAAATGATTTATATGTTGTAATAAATGTTACTTCTCAATCTGTTTGCTTGTTCAGTGGTTGAGGTCCCCAAAGAAAATGTCCATCTCCAATTAGGACTGGCATGTTTTATCTGTCAACTTTATATAGAACTGTAAAAGTCGTTCGGCTGACAGTAATATTAGCAGAATGCTTTATAGATTTTGTACTTGCGTGCAGCCTTGGAGGGGCGAGGAGAGTCTCCGTGCCGGTGGGGTTCTGCGGCCCGGGATGAAGTTGCGTGTAGATGAGCGGGTTCTGTGCCCCTCTGTAAACGAACATCTGGCTCCCATATTGATTCCATGTGTGAAAATGAGATCAGCCCATATAATGACCAGAATCAATCAGGCTGCAGCCAGAGAGTAAGGTACACTGGGCTTGATTTGTTAGACAACTAGAATTGGCAGCGCCTTGCACAATTTGGCACCAATTGACAAAGATTAGCCTGTTTGGGGGCCTGGGATGGTTATTAATTTGAAACTCCCCTTAAATATTTTGCAGGGTAAAAATCAGCTGTAACTTATTTGTCCTGGCCTCCTTCTTTTCATACTACCTCTAATTGTTTTAGACAAACAAGTGAGCTTGCGGCCTGTTCGCTTTACACAGAAAGACATGAATTCTTTGATCCATACAATATTCTTTAGCTCAACCTTGGAGCTATTTACTGAGGAGATTTATTTGCAGACAGACAGTAGAACGGTTCCTCGTGAATAAGAATGAGTGAAGTATCTATGGGTTTTCAGCTCAAATTTCTGCTACTTACTGTACAGGAGGTAAAAAGAAGTATTTTTAGCTTTAGCCCTAATCATTCTTTTTATGTATTTTTGAAAACTGAAAGTGAGGTGGATTTTAAAACCTATCTGCTTTCTCCTCACACTCCACATTTATTACAGCGCAGTGAGTTTAGAAAATGACCAAACACTGTTTCATTTTTGTGCTTTACATAATTAGGAATAAAATGTTTGAGCTTTTAAACAGGATGGATGTTGATTATAAACAGTTCACAAAGGTGTCTCATTCTTTAACTTATTGGTACAGATATCCCTACTTGTACTGTAAGAGCAGTAGATATTTGGAAAAAATAGCCTGTAACTGTCAAATATTTTTTTAAACTCAATTATCACTACCAAGTGTTTTCAAAGATGCGGACACATTTACTTTGGATTTAGGTAACTATTAGTTAAGTATCTGAACCAATATTTAATTTTTCCTCTAATTCGATAAGTTATTTGAACATTCTCACTAAATGTTTTGTATGTAATGGCTCAGACATTGTTACAGTTACTGTAACAGATCCGTAAATATATCTGTAGAATATAATGATGTAAGTTGTGAATACCACTAAGATTATTTCATTTCTAATTTGCAAGAAAGTGAAAAGCAAGTTTCATTTGCAAAATCAGTCTCAGGAATAATCCTCAATTCCAATGACAACATTAATCTCAGAACCTAATTGAAATAACTTTTAGGCCTGTGGATTACCAGAATAAAAGAAATCATTCCTTTTTCTCTCTGTGTTTTATGTTCTATGTACTTTCTCCTCCTACAAATTTATAACTTGTATGTAAAAATATATTTCTTTGGAAAAATCTTTCCAGATCTTCTGATTTGATCCTGGTTCGTGTAGATCATTGACATTGGTTATGTTACTTTCTTTTTATTTGTTTTGAATGATTTTATAAATAACTTTCAGAAGGGTGTTCATAGAATCATACAGATATTTGCAGTTCAAAGAAGTACTCCTCAGGGAACAAACCTTGACTCATAAGGCAATCTTTGTTGACAAATTATCAAAGGCGTCACAGTTTAAAGTTCTTCATTCTTCCACCTGTGTACAACTTTCTAAAAAAAGAAATACACCTCTTAGACGAAAGCATTTTGCAATGGCAACCACACACACTTTTATTTTGAATTAGAAAGCGTCCAAGTTTAAGCAAACATTTAGTCTGTAAGTCTTACTGTTTCAGAATATTTCAAAGTGACCTTCAGAAGGCCTAAAAATCTAACTTTGGTAAACAAGATGCGTGAGATTTTGCCAAAGGCTTTGTAAGATTACTTTAAGAATTGATTTAGAAACATTGGAAACAAGTAGGTCTTACAAGCAGGTGGATGATGTGTTATTTGTAAAAGTTAAAAGATTTAGGAAAAATGTTTAGAGAATGAGTAAGAGTGTGTGTGTGTGTGTGTGTGTGTGTGTGTGTGTGTGTGTGTGTGTGTAGGCTATGGGCTCCATAGCTACAGATCACTAAAGGACAGACCCGCACACAACATCCATTAAAGAAGCTACGCCATCAAGGTGTCACACGCAATTGACATTTTAGAAAAAATGACAAAGTGTGCGGTTGTGTCACACATTAAAACAATTTCAGCGCACTTGGGTTTTCCGGTATTTTATAACTAGCCCCAGGTAAGAATTCTTGCGTATTAAAAATATTACCACCGTGATTTCAAAGCGGACCCAAGTTGTGTTGTTGGAATGTGTGATAATTTACCATCCTGTCTGCGCTCTAAGTGAAACCACGCCAGCAGCACCAGCACCTAAAGATGGTTTAGGTTATGCTGCCGGCGTGTTGTGGACAGCTTTCGATTTCATATGGCACGTCTTTGTCTTTTTGTATATTGGTTAATTTGGCATCATTCTGTCATTTTAAGTCATCCATAAATGCTAATGGAAAATGGCAGTAACATTCAGAGTATTTCATGATGCCCCAGAAAGAACTGTCTTCTATTTCACTCTTATTTATGTAAGAGTGTTCGTTTGATATGCAAAGATGGACTTTTTCCACAGTGACAGACGATACGGCCCTCCTTCCACGTGGATATAAAGATGTATAATCTGGGCCTTATAAATATGCCAGTGTAAGCACCTCATCCAACTGCTATGTAGGAAAATAGAACTTTATCCTGAGGTGGTCTCATAGTCAGAGATTTCCTTATACCTGAGTAAAAGTTGACGTTTGTAGTGCAGTTGAAATTTCTCACATCGTTTTAATACATTTTTCCCTCCCATGGAACCGGGGATTGAACTCAGACCCTTGCATTTGCCAGGCAAGCACTTATTCTAGTGAGCTATCTCCCTGGCCCCTATGTTGCTTTTTTTTT